>NC_057805.1:403875780-403904158 GCF_018294505.1 Triticum aestivum
GCGAAATACGGTGGTCCGTCCGGTGGGTCCCAGCAGTCAGGGGGAAACTTTTTTTTGCCAAATACGGTGGCCCGTCCGGTGGGTCCCTGCTGTCAGGTGGAGGAATAATTATTTTCCGCGTAATAAGGAGGCACTTCCTTGCGGCTGCCGTGGACCCAGCTGTCAGCCTCTCCACGACAGTACTCTTCCGATGGAAGTCATTCCTTGACCACGTTGACCATGCCGCGCCGAGAGCACCAGGGCGGTGGACGACGACGAGGCCTAGGAAGGGGACGACGCGGAGCCGGGGAAGATGCGGCAGTGGGTGCCCACACGGAGAGGAGTACGAGGGTTCACTGGTTCGGCTGAGGTGTGAGGCTGCCGTCGCCGCAGAATAACAGGGGGTGTGGGTGAGTAGAGGGATGCCCTGGCCAGCGGTGGGAGTAGTAGGGGGCGGTGAGGCCTGCACGGGAGGCGGGAGCAGGCGGTCCCACCGGCGCTGGATTTGGCGGCTGGAGCAAGAAGATCAGAGATTGAAGAAACACGACGGCCGTTGGATTGACATCCAACGGTTACGTCCGCTAGAATTGTTTGTTGACGTATATAATAACTAAAAAAATCTTGCATACGCGTCAACTTAATAGGCCCATAAGTCACACCATTCCCTCTTTTTTTAATAATTTATATATAGCTCATTGCGACTTCTTATGCAATTTATTGCAGTCCGTTTTTTTGGTTGGCTAGGGCCAATTTCACATATTTCTGTGGGTTCCAAACTATTTTTAATACCGAAATGTCGAGCCAGATTTAAAGTACTTTGAAGATATATTTAAATTAGGTTAATGCCAGTTGAAATAGGAATCTGAAAATGTGAAAAATTCAGAAATTATAAAGTAATTGCCAATTTGTCATCTGTTTTTATATTTACAACCCATTTCATATTAATTTCAAGATTTGCCGGCGTCTTGAAAGAGTTGCAGCCCATCAGGGCGTAGAAAAATAAGTAGGCCTGGATTGAGTATTCTTCAGAAAAAATAGACTGGGCTCATTTTCACAAAGAAAAAATAGCTGGGCTGGTCACATGGTGAACATAAAATATAACCCTGGGCTAGACGGGCCACAGCCCAGTTCAAACCCTGCTCTGTCTCAACAATAACAAAAAAAATACTGCTCGAGCTGCTACGTCGCAGGTGTCAGCCGATCTTGTGTTGTTCTCTTGTCTATTGACTATATACGCTCATAATGTCGTGGGTCCCAGATGTCAGGAAAACACTAGGAGGAAGCATTTTATTTTTCCATACGCTGACATGGTGGGCCTAATGTCATCCTCTCCACGTACTTCTGCCGATTCCTGTTGTTTGTCGACCATGTTGACAACGCGAGAGGGCGGCACCGTAGCGAGCGCACCAAAGCGCGCGGAGGACGACGGCAAGGACTCGGACGTCGGCGTTAACGATTTAGGAGACGGTGGGGCGACGATGCATGCACTGAGGCGCAGCCAGCCGTGGGAGGCAGAAGCAGGCGGCCCCGCCGGTGCTGTTTTGGTTTTGGCGGCTGGAGGAAGACAGGACTGAAGAAACACGACAGACTGTAAAAGCAGCAGGAGTACTTAACAACCTTAACTGAAACCAGCAGGGGCACTTAACAACCATAGTTGAAAGCAGTATGAGTACTTATACAGGTTCAACCGTACAAAGCACGCCTCGAACAGTGCTACTTTGCCTACAGTTAACCAAGGGTGAGGCCGCCAAGCCCCAGGAAAAGGCCCAGGCCACCCCGCGCATCCACAACCTTCTGAAAGCGGCTTCATCTCGCAATGTGGTCAATAAACAGGATATTCGCTTTAGATCCATGGAAAAGCAGGAACATAATCTTCTGTCCTATTCTCCAAGATGGACGGGCCTTCATTATTTGAGACCACCCATGAATAAGTATCTTTTCACCTCAAGGGGAATGGAGTAGGTCGACATAAACATCATGTTGTGACCAAGCGCAAGTCTGACCCGACCATGGTCAGGCATCTGTATAGGAACAATAGAACTGGGAAGTTTCTGTTTCAAGAAGATCACAGCTATAAAACTGTGTATAAGCAATAGTTTATGAACAACATATATAACAGAAAATAGCTCGTACCATAAGTTTCTCGACACAGTTGGACCTGTTCAACGAGTGCAGCAGTCGCACACATATCCCACGTGGCCTTCCACCATTAAAACGCCCCACAAGGACCTCAAGACGATCAATAAAGTGTAGGAACTTGTGGATGTCGTCCCAGTCAACTTCAGTGCCATCAGTAACAGCCGAGTTGTTACAGAATAACAAACGAGCAGCCTGCTTAACTCTGAAAAAACCTACACATGCCACCAATTATAAGAAAATATTAGTTAGAAGTAGCATCTTCATGAGAGATTCATTGCTACTTCTAAAGTTAAATTGTGATCAGTTAGACAGAATAGGTGGATTAAGAAGTAATCGAGGCAACAAGCAAGAACCAGATACAAAACTAACATGGATGAACAATTGGAACGACGTCGGGGTGGAAGATCGCAGTGAAGATGAGACCAGGTTCTGCTATTTCCATCAACATTCGTGCGCCAACTTTCAGTCCGTAACACTTGAGAATGTTTATCCAAGTTCGGCCATAAAAAGCAGCGATCTTCTTGGTTCATGAACCCAACTCGAAACTTATATCCATGGCTTGTCTTCACTGTTACCATTAAACTGGTGTATTCAGTTATGGCAAGGACGAGCATCTTGAGTACATGTGTTCTGGCAGAGCAAGGAATGCACTGCAGGAAAAATAATATGAGAACACAATGTATTCCCTATATCCAAATCTAGAAATACTTTCCTCCTTCACGTAAGTGTTGACCATGGTACTAGTACCTTTTATCCAAATATAGCAATCCAAATTTCCAAATTAGTCGACATCATGTTCAAAAAAACCCACCCTCCCGGATAGAAAAGAGGATTCTAGGAACATACTGTGCGCGTTTTAAAATCACGTGTTAGGATGAGAAGGAACAAGTGTGGCGTCTCGCCGAGGGCGCAGAAACCTGTAGGGTCCTCGCACTTTGGGCACTGCAAATGAACACACTAGATTCAGTAGGAAGAAAAATGCATCAACGGCGGCGGCTGCCATCCTAGGAGTACCCGCGACCAAGGGACTTGGATTTATCGGGGATGGATGAAGAATTCGTACCAGGTTCTCCATGAGAAAACCCTATGCAATCGCCGAGCAGGGGTTTTCTCTGAACAAGCAGACAAGGGAGAAGGGATTCAGTCCGAGTGAAATATTGCCGCTTCGTCCGTCCAGCTTACTGCTAAAGCTGGAAAGGTGGGGTTTTTTGTGTGATTTTGACGACTCATTGGGCATTAATGCGGTGCTACGACCGGGGTGTGTCTACCGTGCAGTTGTGCACTCTAACTTGGTGCATATGGCATGTGGACCCCGTTGCCGGATGCCCCACATATCAGCGCAAGGAAGTAGAAAGATAGGAGTAACTAGTTATTACACATAAATATATATTTTTGACAGAGAGATATTCCCTCTATAAAGAAATATAAAGATCTTTTATATCACAACTTTATACATAAGAAAAACCAAGGGGAATATATATAACATATATAATTATAAAAAAAGAGTTTTTTTTAACACGGTATAGATGAGTTGATGATGATTGTGTGCCTGTCAACCTGCAATATAGGCCGTCCGATTTATATCTGACGGATAGGAAGGAAACTATGACAATTTTGCAAAAAGGTACCCACACACCTCTCCGCATTTGCAAATAAGGCCTTCCCTCATTCATCCTTTTCTCTCACAAGATAAAATACTCATACAAATGTATCTTGATGTTACGTGCAACACACGGGCATTATGGGGGTTTAGCTAAGAAATACTCAGGCAGGCTCACGGTTCTGGACTTTGGGCCATAGGCCGGTGGGCCTGCATGTTTGGGGGCCCATGTGTTCTACCTCAGCGCTTTTCATATTGCAAGCGGTCGGTACGACGCTGGTTTTAGATGCTGTCGCAAGGCGAATACACAAAATTGAATAAAGCACAACAGCTGTTGGAATGAAATCAAACGACAGTTCCTAACCAGCAATCAGAGTTGCAATTCTATCAATGATACTGTCGTACTACTTATACACACAAGACACTTGTTTCACCATGCCAGAGTATTACATCAAAATCTCTCGGCGGATAGATCAGTTCGGCAGTACTGAAGAATTTCAAAGTTGATTTGGACCAACTCTCCTTGCCGAGAAAGTTCGATTTTGACATCATCCCCTACCGCAAGATATGATTTAGATTTGAACCTTGACCATCCTTTAGCATCAATCATCATGCGACCATCCTTTGTACTTACGGTATATTGAGCAGGTTCATTCACACCAAGGCTACGCATGGTAAGAGAAACTTGGCCGCTATCACCCGGATTGTTGAACGACTCCCTCGTTGCTCTAGGAATTCTCTGTTTGCAAACAAGAAGACATACCCAAACAGTTAGATCAACATAGTGAGTCATGCGAAACAACATGGAAATAAAAAAGAACGAAACACTTGGGCGGCCAATGCTTACCAAGAAGGTGGACATGTCGGTTTTTGTAAGGACTTTGGTATATGAAGTGCGAACTGCAGCCCCGTCTGTTGCCGGTGCAACTGCTCGTTCGGTTGCCGCTGCACGGGCCGGAGCAGATGCAAGTGCAAGTGTTGGTGCAGGTGCCGAAGCCGCTGCTGCTGCTGGAGATGGTGCTCCTTGTAGAGCTGGTGCCGGTGTCGGAGCAGGTGCCGGTGTCGATGCCCGATCCTCCGGTAGATCAGCCTGATCCGCTGACGCGGTCGGTGCCCAATCCTCAGCTGGATCAGACTGAGTTGTTGCCACTGTCAGTGCTAGAGCAACTGCCAGTGCTCGATCTGTTGCTGAAGGTGGTACCGATGTGCGAGACAGCGGCGATCGTGTCTGGTCTGCTATGATCAGCTTTCTAACTTGACTAGGCTTCGTGACCGTGATCCAGTTTTTTTCTTCATTTCTTTTAAACGCGAGAAGGACTAATTGTGGCATTTTTGTTAAACCAAACTGCAGTTCATCATAGGGATTCAGCTTGTACTCAGACAACAGACTGATCCAATTTTTTCCAGTAATATAAGTGATGGACAGTGCCTTCGTTACTGACACAACATAAGAAGTGAAACCTGCAAAAATAGCCATCGTAGAGCAAACCAAACGGTTTATTCTGTGATGAATGTCACATGGCAAAACCTGCATCGTAAAATTGCAGGAAAAGAAAGAAAACATGACATTAAATCAATAAGATTTAGACAGTAAATCAATAAGATTTACTTGATGTGACACGAGTGAATCCTTACCAGGAAATCACTATGTTGAAGTACTAAACAGAAGATTGATCGTCCAACTACGGGTGGCATGCAGGGGCCCCGCCTACTCCCACAAGCAGGACATTCCAAAGGTCGTGACAAATCATATGGACCGAACATCCATGGGACTGGAAATCCTGGTGGGTGCGATAAACCCTGCAATGCATACAGATATTGGAGTGTAACCATAATTGATAAACCGTCCTCACAAAAAATATGATCTGGATAGTTCAAAATATACAGACTGAATTGAGTGGACAGACATTAACATAGACTGTTCTCAGGACTGATCACACACCAAAAGCGGCAGTACTAATAAACAATACAGGGTTCACAAACACAATTCAAGTACTGAACAATAGTACTTACTACAGACAAGCAAAGTTGCACTAATTAAACTCTGCGGACTATTTCTTGCCACCGACCTACGGGATGAACCCCGCATAACTGACTAGGCCATGGACTTCGTGAGAAATGTCTACATGCACCATCACCATCTTGTCAACCTTGGAGAACCTAATAGAGTGTTCTTTCCACTCATAAACATGATCATGAAGACAGGCCGCATTAGATTTGTTGGGAAGCTTTACAAGAACCACACCCTTCGTAATCGAAGGCACAGCCAGGAAATTGTTGTGGTCAAGTACAGCCTCGAGAACACGCCTGCCAACAATGCTACAGGAAAACACTAGTTCAGGACACGTTGCGACAAGGACACAACAGCTGGATAGTTTAGCAGTAGAACTCATCCTCAGGTCTTCCAGTTCACACGGCATGACTTTGAGAACTTCATCTCCACCGCGGACCTGGTTCTAATTCAAACAGAAACCATATTTTATTACTACATCCGTTCAGAAATATAAGATGGTTTTCGATATTATACTCCATATATGACTACATATACGCACAGAAATGAGTGAACAAAGACACTAGAACATGTCTTCAAAGGCATGAGAGCAGAGGGATTACATGCAATATCCATAACACAAGTTACTGAGGCAAATATACCCTCTTCACAGGTAGCATTGATGTTCATAAAGTACTCCCTCCGTCCCAAAATTCTTGTCTTAGATTTGTCTAGATACGGATGTATCAAGTCACATTTTAGTATTAGATACATCCGTATCTAGACAAATCTAAGACAAGAAATTTGGGACAGAGGGAGTAGTTGAAAGTAATCTATAAGAAATCAGTGTCAACCTCTCACATGTTTTGGTCAAAAGAGGAATTTAGAACCGTCATTTGGCACACAAAAATCACATGCAAGATCACCCAGAAAGTTGTACTACTAGTACTAGTACTGTGTGTTAGATGAAATAACACGATCAAGATCGAGAAAAAGATCGTCAAGAAGAGATATTACCTGGACTTGCTTAATGAGGGATCCCAGAGAGGGGGGCTTGGACAGGGCGATGGCTTTGAGCTTGTCTGCGGTAGTCTCGGCGGGGTGCTTGCGCTTCTTCGTACTATGAGCCTCGACAGTTTTGGCCAGAGCCATAGACATCACTTCGGTCGGTGCTCCAGCGTCCATCAAGAAACTGTCAAATAGAAATAAAAGAAAAGAAACCATAATCACAAACCCAAAAGAAGAAAAGAGAGGGAGTTATAGGATCAGTCTCGGGGTTGCAAGACCGGGCCTTGGCCAGAATCAACACCATTGATGTGCTCACCTTTCCTTCTTTGGGAGAGAAGAACAATGGCAGAAGAAGGTCGGGGTTTCTTGAAGAAACGAGGAACAAGATGAGGGAGAAGCGAGGGTTGGGTAGAGAGGAAGCTGAGAGAGGAGTGAAATGATGGTTGCTTCGTCTGTCCAACTTACTGCTGGAAAGGAGGGGTTTGTGATTTGACGGCTCATTGGGCATTACTGCGGCGCTTCGATCGGGGTAGTCTACCGTCACTCTACTATGAAGTAATTTAGTGCATGGCTGGTGGACCCCGATGCTGGCTGTCCCACACGTCGGCGAAAGTGAGTAATTTAGTGCATGGCTGGAGGAGGATCCGCACGGTAGAGCGTGTCCACTGTTTTTCTGAAGAAAAATGATTACAGCAAGCATTTCCACTCTTATGACGGAGGAGTGCGAAACACGGCAACCACTTGAACATACACAGTGCTCCTAGTACTAGGCATGTGCAGTGGTTCATACGTCAGTACTACATAATCTTGTTGCTAGTGTAGTAAGATATGACGACAACAAATGATGTTGTGCGCATGTCAACTATATGAACAGTAATGTAGTAACATAGTGCCGCTTTCTTGACTGTCCGGTCGAGAATGAACGGTGAGATCAATGTTAACAGAACTAGGTCTACAGCGACGGATAGTACGGTGCTATAGTACTCCACGAAACATGAACCATATGAAGCACGAATAGTGTTAGGCAGGGTGTATGAAGGGTGCACGGGATGGGAGCAAAAGTTCCCTTCTCGACCCACTTTTGGGTGTTTGGCAGAGTGCATGAAGGGTGCATGAGTCCACACTAGTAGGTTAACACAAATACATGAAGAGGAAACAACTACTCCGTCTAGGTGTGTAAGTCTCTTACGTTGTGCACTGCGACCAAGGCGAAGAGGAAAACGAGAAAACTTAATGTCTTTTTGCTAATTAATAGCATTGCATGCAATGAACTAACCACTGCATGTCATGTTTATTAGTCTCAAGTCATTGAAAGCATGCACGGCCCACGTCTCTTATTGGTTGATATGTCACAAAACAAGAAACAGGGAGGGAGTTAATGTACCGTGCCTAAGTGTTTTGGGATTATTTGGTTTTCGTAAGGTGACTTACACACTATATTGAGATGAGAATGCAACCAAACACACCCACACGCTTTGTGCTACAGTGACTGATCTGCACCTTCTGAGTTTGATCCAACGGTCATGTTGCGCCGAGACATGGACATGCCCATGCAGAGGGCGCATAAACACCACCGAAGTCCCTCTGCTTCTCGAGGCGCACAACGTTGGTGATGCAGGGGGGCGAAATGGCTGAAAGGCAATGCAATCTACGGGAAGGCGGAGGGATCCAGCCGAGGAGCGGGGAACCTTTTGGTTTTCACCATGGTAAAACACCAGTCGACGACTTCTCACATCAGGGAGCGGTGGGTTTTACAGGCGGAGTCATCGTGACTAATTGCTGTCGCGCCTGCTCCCATCAATCAAAAAATTTAAAATCCTGCCGTGCCTGCTCCCGTCAATCAAAAAATTAAAAATCCTTCCGCACTCAAACACTAGAGCAACGCCGCGATGGATGTTTAAATTTACCTGCCGGCAAGTAGATAAAAAAGGGGTGAAAAAACAAATGTGGCAGCGGCCTAGCTAATCGGTCGAACTAGCCCAACTAGCTAGCCACCGTGCTTCACTGATGTACTCGGCGGGAAAAGTGGTCTTTTGTGATTTGACGACTCATTTATTTACTTGCTTCGGCGAAAACGCGCGGTAGGGCGTCCCACGTCAGGAAGAATATATGCGTGCACCACCTGGGAGGACCCCGAAACCGCGCGGTAGGGTGTGCCATGTCTCGACATGGAGGAAAAATGTGCGTGTAAAAATTTACTGTATCAGACGTAGTACCTATGGTTCGACCTCGGGACCCAGCCAGTCAGTCGAAAACACCCCACTAGCCACACAGCTTCATCATGCTAACATGGCACGGAGGATAGGTGTGGTTAGCTCCGTCTCGACCAGCCACAACGTCTCTTGTTCTAGGCGATTCTTCTATTTTCCAAGCTTTTTTTTAGTTGTAATAACACCACGGCAAGCTAGCGCCGCTCTTCGTGTGTGCCCGTGCAAAGGTTAGACGATGTAGAGAAGAGAGAGATCGCAGACCTGGGACCCACCAGTAAGTGAGTCAACAGTCATGCACGTGTAGACGAGGCACTCCCTCTACTCTACTCAACATAATACTGTATAAAATCAAGTTATGGGACAAAGCCAACAACCGTTGTTGTTTCAGGCTATCGACTTACGCTTTGTAGTCCAGGTTGCCAGTTCGAATCTCGTCTTTCAGATTTGTTAGTTTTAGGTCCAAATTTGATTAATGACAAGTGGGACCCCCGTGTGTTGTTCCAATATTTCAGTGTAGGATGGTTTTTTTGAACAAACACTTTGCGCAGTTAGACAAGTAACGGCACAAGTTACATGTAATTTGCAAGTTTACGAACAAAAATGACAGCCACATAGAATATCACATCCACCCCGCAGCTTAGATGCTATGGTGATACGAGTTTTTACACCGTTGGAAGTGAGATCCAATGGCTTGGGAGTAGTCTTTGTAATTATGCGCAATTTCCAAACTCTTCAAAGGTTTTTTTGCAAATAAAACATTCATGCCTCGTCTGTGCCGCTGCATCTTGGATCCAACGGCTGCCCGTTGCTCATATTAGGTGCTCCCCGTAGCTTAATTACCCGCTGCGATGATATGAGCATCTAGGTCGTATGATCAGTGATCAGATGGCACATGCGTAGTACTTGTACTTTATGCACAATTCCCAAACTCTCTCAGCCGTATATTGCAAAACCTCCTACTATGGGCCGTTAGATCTCCGTGAACTCGTATCACCATAGAATCTACGGTGTGGGAGCACCTCATATTCTCCCGTGCGAGAAAACATAAGGTGCTCTCGCAGCTTGGATGCTACGGTGATACGAGCTTCGAGGTCGTTTGATCTGAGATCCAATGGCATCTGAGCAGTCTTTGTGCTTGTAAGCAGTGGCCGAACTCTTTGGGGGCTTTTCTGCAAAAAACCATTCGAACCACCGAGGAGGCGTTGGGTCACAAATCCAACTGCTCCAAAGATCTTGTATCACCAAAGCATCTAAGGTGTGGTAGCACATGATATTCTTACATACATGAGAATATGATGTCCTCCTTCGTCTTAGATGCTACGGTGATACGAGCTTCGAGGTCGTTGGATATGGGATCCAAGGGTATCTGAGTAGTTTTTGTACAAATTGTGTGCAATTCTCAAACTCATCAAGGTTTCCTGTAAAAATATTAAGACATCATGTGAGCTGCTATATCTCAGATCTACAAGCTCCAAGCAACTCGTATCGGCATATAGCATCTAAGGTATGGGGGCACATGATATTCTCCCGGGGAGGAGGGGTGGGGGTGCACAACCAATCGGTGGTTGGGAGGGTGGGGACAAATATAATCTAAACAACCCTAAACAGAGCTTCACAATTTTATCTAAGGTCGAGGGGGTGACCCCCGACAATCATAGCTCCGCCTAATTAAACACAACATTTGCATGTACTGTAGTACTAGACTTAATATTCATGTTTCAGTTTCATGTTCGTTTTAAATATTGAATTGAGGACCATGCATGTCTTACATTTTACGCCCTTCGTTCCTAAATATTAGTCTTTTAGAGATTTCAAGTGGACTGGCACATACGAATGTATATAGACATATTTTAGAGTGTAGATTCACTCATTTTGCTCCGTTGTAGTCGCTTGTTGAAATCTCTAAAAGACTAATATTTAGGAACAGAAGGAGTATTTTTGAATTCGTGTCATACATGCATGGTTTGGAAAAATAGATGCACTATACTTATTGGATTGTTGTTGTGTTCGTGTGTGGGTGTGTGGGTGTGTGTGTGTGTGTGGTCATATGCTTGATACATACAAAGTTTTCTCACCTCCATATTGTTCATCTTTTAAATTTGAATTTGCATTGAAAAACTTAGCAGGGATACCATGAAATGTGAAATCCACGTTGAGATCACTATATCACAAACTCACTCTAATTCAACAACTCGTCATAAATCAATTACCACGTTGAGATTAGTATTTGCAAGGAAAATACGGGCATTGTAATAAAAATAGATTCGTTCGGCAACTTAAAAGGTTCCTTTCGTATTCTCGAATGGCAGGACCCAACGGCGTACCAGCCAGACCTTGGCTCATGTTGATCCTAAAAAATAAAAAATAAAAAAAACGGGCTCGTGTCCTTCTGGTGGCGTGCGTGGTACGCACATTAGGCAACCCCAACCAGTCAAGCCTCTGCGTTTCGAGTCGAAATATCTAGCGGCTAGAATTCCAGCCCTAGGAAATTCCCCTCATGTCCCCGGTCCATAATGACTACCGATGAACAACAGAGGAATGCTTTAGTAACTAGACAATGTTGTGTTCAAAAAAAGTAACTAGACAACGTTACCTACCGTGCCGAGCACGGTTCAATTCCCTCGGTTGCCGCTCGCCAAGGTCACCCGTCAACTGCATTGCCTAGTACTACAACTACTACACCAAGATGAGCACAAAATTGAGCCCGTTTGTTCGTGCCTAGTACTTGAGTTAATATATCAGGCAATGCACTGGTACGGAAGGATTATCCTTTTGCTCTGCATATATAACTTGTCTGAAGTCTAACTAAGCAAAATGTTTGACCAAATCCTTTCTTAAGAAATACAATAGGACAGATGTATGGCTTGAAAATTTATTTCATGATGCAAGTTATGATATTGTTTCGAATCCTGGATCTTAAATTTCAGAAAATCCAAAAGTGACCATAAATTCTTGAAACTGAGCATGGTCACGTGATATGGCACAAATATTACGTCGTAATTTTTTTCTTCAATTTGAGACAAGCTGCTTATGACAAGTTGCACAAATGAAGAGCCAGGGTATTTTGGAACAAAGACCTGTCAAGTTAAGGCGAACGCTTTCACAATTGAAACCATGGGCGTTTACGTGCCGCCACGAGTCCCGCTTCTCATCGGCAGGTGCCGTCCGAGCAAGCGTGTGAGTCGACGGGAGGCGTGCGAGCAGACCGCTGTGCCGGCTGACAGGGAGGCGTGCGAGCAGACCGCTGTGCAGGCTCACCGGGAGGCGAGCCCTTTGACCAGGCTCCGCCGCCTACCTTCGTCCCAACTGCTCCCACTTTTAATGTCACCGGTGCCGCAGTTTAAAATCAACCCCGCACTACCCGGTATCGCTACAATATTCTCTCTTCCTCTCTGATTCTCCTATCGTCTACCTCCAACCAGCCTGACCTAAACGTACGCCATGCCGCATCACGATGGTCTACCCTTAGTCTTCCAGTTTCCTGAGGAAGACACCCAGCCGGAGTCCCAAGAACATAAGGCGCTTTGGGACGAGCTTGAACTGGCCTTGCGGGAAGACGCCGCGCCTGTCCCCGCTCCCGTTCCGGCTCCCGTCGCCCCGACTGTGCCAGCTCCCATCCCCGTGGCATTGATGGGCTGGGAGCCGCACATTGTCGCCGAGCTTGATGCCACGGGGTTCCACGAGGTCCCAGCTGACTTTCACGCGCCCGTGCACCTGCCAGGGCATGCGCCTGCGCGTGCACTGACGCGCACGCCCGTGCCAGTGCCCGTGCACCTGCCAGCGCGTGCACTGACGTGCGTGCTCGTGCCGGTGCCCGTGCACACGAGTGTCTCCGCCGCGCCGTTGACAGCGTCTGTCCCCGTGCGGGTGCCAGTGCCCCCCTCAGCGGCATGGATGGCCGCCGTCGACCGCTTCCTTGCACCAACACCAGTCGCCTCCTCCCGCCAGTTGACTCGCTCCTGGAGACTGAAGTCCAGAACATTGTGGCCTTCCATGAAGCTAGGGCCAACATCCAGGAGTACGCCAACAACGGCGCAAGACACCGCCGTCGCCGTCGGTCAGTGGCCCGACGACACACAGAGCACGACAGAGGAGCTGCTTCCCACCACAAGACGCCCCCGCCGCCGCCGCATAATCTAAATTTGCCATGAAAAACGTTAGGATTGCCATGCTTAAAATCCGAACGTTTATCATTTCCGTTTATTTTAGATCGATCGTCATATAATTTAAAGTTGGAGTCAGACTGAGAAATCTATGGTTTGATCGATTGAATGTTCTGCTAGAGCCGTATCAAATTAAATATAAAACGTCATCAAGCCACATGTATTCCTTGTCATCCAACGACCTAGACTGCTTCAATGTCGAGCGCTCAACACGTTTAGCGTGCAGTTAATTTCATGCCAAAAATAGTGCTAATCATATAATAACACGCAAATAATATCCAACTTAATATCCGCATGCACTTAATATACTTCCAAATTAACGTGCATTGCACGTACACACTGACTAGTGCTACTAGCACGTGAAACTGGTGTCGTAACTTATGAATGCGTCCAAATATGGTCAACGGCAACATCGCCCGCGAGTTCTTCGTGTTTGCCCGTGCGTCTAAACACAGAAGGGGAGGAGAGAGAGAGATCACACATGGAATCCACCAGTAAGTGAAGGCGAATAGTACTAAAAATAATATTACATGTTATTAATTAAATAGGCTGTGGTAATATAAAAAACATTATGTGAACAAAGGGAGGTACAACAAACATTGCTGTTCTACGTATGTTGCCTATTGACGTGCGGCTTGAAGGCCCTGGTCGCATGTTCGATCCTTGTCCTTTATTTTTTAATTTGTATATGGGTCCAAATTTGTTTCATGACATGTGGGCCCCTTGGTGTGTAGTTTGTAGCACTTTAATTTGTGGGTCCAAATTTGTTCCATTCCAAGTGGACTATCGGTGTGTAGTTTTGCAGCTTATTTATAATAATTAAAGAGAACAACAGAGTTTTTTGCAATAATACCATGGTGCGACGTTGAAGGCGAGAAAGGACGTGCGAGAGAGCGATGACCGAGCCAGAGGGAAATCAACTTGGGGAGTTGCGGGGGTTGCAACGGTGTTTCGAGTAGTTGTGGGCCGAATGCTACGAAAATATAATATAAACCGACCGGAATAAATGCCTACACAAATTAATCCAAGGTTGGAGTGCCCCTCGCAATGTAAATAGCTCCGGCTTTGCGAGGGATGGAGAGGTAGCTTCAATGTGTGGAAGATATGGCGTGAGAAAGCGAGGTCAATCGAGAGACATATAGATAGAGAGACAAAGTGAGTGTGGTCCGACATTCATGGAACAAATATATATGCTCTGGAGAGATATTGTCCGATTGAGCTTTTGGCAAGGGTGAGGGCTGTAAGATAGAGCTTGAGAGATGATCCAGTCACAGACGTGTAGATATATTTTGTGCGTGGGAGGAAGCAAGGTCGATCAATCACATAGGGTCGTCGTGCGATCGAAAGAGTGAGACGGGTTGGAGAGAGTGACCTAGATAGACAATGTGCGTGAGAGAGTATACAATGTGAATAAGTCGAATTGGGCTCAAACATGGTGATATATCGTTTTTGTCCGAGAAAGAGCGAGGTCAATCGAGACATACAAAGAGAGAGAGAGAGAGGGAGAGAGAGAGAGAGCGTGGCCCGCCATGAGGTCGAAAGAGTGGGGGGCGGCTTCGATGGACTGACCTAGATAGACAATCTGTGTGAGAGAGTATAGAGTGTGTCGATCGAGGCCCGAACAGGGAGATATATCATTTGTGTGTGAAAGAAAACGAGGTTAAACGAGACTCAGATAAAGAGAGCGAGATTGACCGAGTGTGGCCCGCTGTGCGGAAGAAAGAGTGAGACAGTCTTGAGGGAGTGACCTAGATAGACAACGTGCGTGCGTGCGCACGAGAGGTTGGGGGGCTAGATAGGCAATGCATGTATTTAGGAGGGTGAGAGGGAGAGGGAGAGAGAGAGAGAGCTCAGCATGGGGTGCAATGGCAGGTGTGTGAGGTAAATACATTTCGTAACAGAGTGGAAAAAGGGGGTTGTGTAGTTGAGAGAGTTAGAGATCGAAACATGGAGAGAAAGAATGGATGTGTGTTGGAAACCGATAGCTTCCTAAGGTGGTTAGGAGAGGAAGATTGACCGATACAGGAAGTATGTAGCGTGTGTGCGGGGGGGGGGCTAAAAACAACATTTGAATGTAGATAGTACGAGACTTAATATCGATGTTTCAATTCGGTGTACATTGTAAGATTTGAACTGAGGACCATGCATATGGGTAATTATTTCGAATTTGTGCCATACTAGGTTTCGAAAAGTTGACATTGACTCGATTTGTTGTGCTATTTTGTAGGTCATATGTTTGAATCCATCCAAAAGTTTTCTCACTACCATGGCGTTCATCATATACATATGAATTTGTATTAAAAAAGTAGCGTGGATATAGTGAAATGCGAAATCCACGTTAGAATTGGAGATCGCTATGTGACACACACTCTAATTCAAATAACTAATTATGTGACACACACTCTAATCCATGTTAGCGTGGATACCGTTTTGATTTTTTTCAAATAACTCCTCATTAATTAATTTATAGTATCTCGTTTCGAATGACTAATTATTGCAAGGAAAACACGGTCATGGCAATACATACAGATTCGTTTGCAAATGAAAGAAGATTCGTTTGCATTCTCAAATGTAGGCGCACCAGGGTCGTGTCGTGGTGGTCGCGTGTGTCGGACGGACGCGTAGCACCCAGCCACCCACCCCCCTCCCCCCCCAAAAAAAGGACGACGACAAAATAAGTTCGCGCTTCCACGTTTCGGATTGAAATATCTGGCGGCCCCAATTCCAGCCCTGCAAAATCTCCCTTCTCCACCATCCCCTTCCGCACCCAGATTGCTCAAATCCCTAATTCGGCGCCAACCCAAGAAAAGTTCGAATCGCCCCTCGTCTCGTCTCTTTCCCCACCTCTGTGCCGGATGACGACGACGGTCGCACTTCACCATCGCACCGGAGCTACCTCATCTACGCGCTCGTGTATCGCACCGGGTGGTCCACCGACAACGTTGGCCACCGCAACCGACGTGCCTCACTGACACCGACTTCCACCGCATCAGGTGCGCTTCGCCGACGTCGTCTCCCAGCTCACCGGGGCTACTTCACCGAGCACATCGTCGCGCCTTCGCCCCCCGAGGCCGCTGGGGCTTCACCAACGGTCTCGTCCACCGCATCGTAGTGCTCCGCTGCCACTCAAGATCTGCATCCGTGCGTGGCCAGCCAACGCCAGCGCATCACCCTCAACGGCTCTGAAGTGACCCGCACTCTAGCTAGGTGAGCATGCCCAAACGCCGGCCCGAACTAGGTATCCACACATCACTCCCTTGTGCACTCTTCCGACGATGTTTGGATATCCTTTCACTGCTCTCTTAGCTTACACGCCTATCCAACTCTGACTTTAACTCTTATTTCTTCTGGAGATATCATCTGAAACAAGCAAATCCATTTTTTAGCGAAGCATGACGGCACTACGGGATCTGGTACACATCCTGCACACCCTTATAACCCTGTAAGTATCTGTCCTCCGGTACAACAGCAAGGTCGATTCCTCTTATTTGATCAGCCATTCGCCGTGTCAAAAGTGCAGAGGGGGATGCAAGGAGCACAAGGCCTGCACATCCAAGCAAGTGGTAACATGGACTTGTACATGGAACATCCCAAGCGCAAGCAGAGCTGCAGTGAGCCTGTACAACGAGCTAGCGTAAGTCCCTGCATTTCATTTAATTCGTACTGGCATTCATGTATGATTTGTGTGCAGTGGCGGATCCACGAATTCAAGTTACCAGGGGCGAACATTTAACTTAAAAAGTACGAAGGCACTTGCACTCCGGAAATCAACATAACTTGAGAAATGTGAAGCTACATGCACTTTGAAAACCAGCTAATGATCCAAAGTAGTTCAGATTATAAACACTAAATGATGCAAGCACCAAAAAACACAAAATGCAACATGGTGTACAAGGACTACAAACATGGTCTGTACCTGCTTGAATTACTCGTTCTCTGGCTGAAAATATCAAAGTGTAATTGCACCTATAACCAGTGCGCAAACTGCATATCAATATATCTATCCTGCACAAGTATGCCAATAGTTTCAAACAACAGATTAGAAAAGTATTTATGCTACGTTGTCATGATACGGGGACTTTCTGGTAGATGGCCTCGACGTTTCCTCAAGCCATGAAAATGCACTATAATTTTCTTGTCATGAATGCCTGCAAATCTCTATGTCTCTCTCAACATAGCAGATCATCATTAGACACTAAATCCTTCAATGGGAGCTTGCAAAATGCTTGCATTAGATGCCTCATTAGACACTATATATATGTTCATCACCAGGAGCATGTAAAATGTTTGCATCAAATCCTTCATTAGCAGTCTGTTCATTAGACACTTCAGGCTCAAGAACAACATGAGCTTGGATGTTTGCACTGGAAACTTGATTAGATACATCAGATTCAGACAGTTCAGTATTGATTGGGGGAGTTATAAAATAAGTAGAAATTGGTTTCATTTTCTCATAGATTCCCTACATACAAGCAGTTTTACAACACCGCCAGGTTTAACTATTGGCCAGAAATTGAATAGTTGAATTAGATATAATCAGGGATGTGATGTACTTGCTCTTTGCGCATGCTACTCTTGCAAGCTGCGATTGTCTGTTTGCGCAAGCTCGATGCCATGCCCGTGCTGCCGCCGCTGCCTCCCACGCAGGCTACACCCATGGTTGGATCTTCATCTTCTTGTCCTTCCGTTCGCTTGAAGCCCGGCGACCGCCCTCCAACGAGGGCGCGAGGAAGTGCTGTGTCGATCTGTCCAGCGGCGGCTAGGTTAGGAGCAAACCAGACTGGAGGTTGGAGCGGATGAATTGGGATTTTTCCTGTTGTTGATCGATATGGGAGGCACTCGTTTGGGCCGCGAGCCTGCTATAGGGCCTGCCTTGCACTTATGTTATTGGCCTATCCAAATTGAAACATTTTTCTTCATTTTTTACATTGCCTGCTCGTGCGTTGGGACGAACAAAACTAGCCTGGGCCAACCTGGACGACTCAAACTAGGTGCACACTTTAGAGCCACCCGAGGCGGCCGCCCATACCAGCCCCTATGGTGGCGTCGCCCCTTTTTGCATGTATGATAGGGGTAGTGAAAAATATTCCAGTGGCGCTTTTGATTTACCCACAGAATGGTTGAATTGCTTGTTTCTATGAACTGAGTTCGCCAATAATGTGAAGGATGCCGGTCTTTTCATCCTATTATAGATTGCTTAGATCTCAATATGCCAAAAGTAATTGCATGAAATATACAATAAAAGCCAGTGTGATGTGTGTGGCTACAACTAGTCTGACTACACGTCCTCATATAACATATCAAGGACGCACCATCTTACTAGATTAACCATTCGACTTACCAATGCTGTGTGGGAAGAAAGAAGTATTGGCACTGCGTATCCAAGCAATTGATGCCATGGACTCCTTCGTACAACCTTGTAAGCGAAAAAGAAGTTGCAGTGTGCCTGTACAAAGAACTGGAGTAAGTTCAGTTACCTGCTTCTTGGAATTTTAGTTAGCCACTTATTGCAAAATTGTTCAATTACGTTGCTTGGCTTAATTTAGTTTGCTACTGATTACATAATGCCACAACCTGTTAATCCTATTATAGACTACACCTATCTATGTGTTTGATACTTACTGTTAAGAATTACCTGTTTGCCTGAACTTAAATAGCTACTTGTTTGTTTAACTGCTTTGCTGCTGCAACAACGGGTTACAATGATGTTAATAACTACTTTTCAGCATCGAATTGAAACTCTTTAATTCCTTGTTTGTTTAACTGGTTTGCTGTTATAACTCCCAATTGAGATGTTTTGCTAACTTCAACTTTTCTGAATCCAATTGGAACTTTAATGGCAAAACAGGTTAGCCCAAGATCAAAGAGCGAGGTCCCCATGGACGTTGTATCATCCCACAGCAGTGGCACCGGCCCAATCGTGCATTATGAATTGCCAACTGCTGATGCTCTAGAGGCTAAACTAGTGGTAGAAAGAGATTCTGCTTCTACACTTAGAGATGAAGTTGACATGTTGAGGAAGCAAACAACACAATCAGTAGCAGTACAAGACAACCATTAAATATTTGGTGGATTTCAAAATGAAGCAAGCTGAGACTGACCACATTGTTAAGGTCCTGAAGGAAAAAAGGAAATTAAATTCCCACTTGGTAAATCATTGGTGAAATGTTCTTTCCATCGTTGAATAACCTTTGTGTTGTTTGTTCATGTAATCAATCAAACCATTTGTTTTAGAGATCATGTATAATTGTTTTTTGTTTTTTGGTTTGTAATTTTATTTGAGCACAAGTCTGTATTAATTGATAAGACTCGGAGACATTTCATTTTGATTGTTGTGCCAGACCTACAAATATGCCAATCGGGCTGAATGTGCATTCAACAATAATAGTAGTATAGATGGACCATAAGTGGCACGCATTGGAAAGGGCCAAGATGCTGTAGTAGCTTGGGTAAAAAAAGGATGCTGTTGTAGCAAAGAAAAGTACAGCGGCCTGGCTTATGTATGTTAGTTGATATTATTGATCCATATACTCTATAAGTGTTTATATGTCTGTTAGTTCTCTACATTCTTGGTTGATTCACTCGGTATTTGAATCTTGATACATCGCTTGTGTGCATATCTAAATGGGAGTACACATTATGCTGCGTGTGACATTTGAGTTGGACATGGAGTGTTCCAAATATTCGAATTCACCTTAAACTGGATTCTAGCTTCTGAATTTGAGTATCGGCATTTGTAAACCATATTCATATATGACAGTGGAATACATCTTTGTCATCCTTTTGAAGATATATAAAACACATAGAATGATTTACAAAGATTCGTATAGGAATACAAAATGGATTCAAATTTAGTTGCCAGGGTAAACGTGGATGCTTATTGTCCCAAAATTCAAAAGAAGCGGCAAAATGTCCACTCCCACGTCGGCTGCCCGAAGCCAAGTGTTTGGGAGATGGAAATTACTGTCTACCCATTATACGGACGATCCATCGGCCCGATTTCCACTGCTCTAAATAGGGGTAGGATAGTAACTTCAATAAGACGTGACACGACCGCCTCTGAGCCCATTCCGACACGGTGGGCGCCAAACATGGGTGGCACAACACATTTGATTCAAGCTTGTCCGAAAAACCTCTGTTTCTCCCTCCATTTCCCCATTCATACACGGTGGGCGGCAAAACAAACTCGACTTGGCCGAAATCGATGTAGGCAAATATTTTCAATAGGGGCAGGTTTGTAACTTCACTCAGACGTGACACAACCGCCCTACCTGTCAGCCCTGTTCATACACCGTGGGTGCCAACTGAGGGAGTCCTGGACTAGGGGGTCCTTGGGCGTCCGGCCTGTTATCCGTGGGCCGGACTGATGGGCTGTGAAGACGTGAAGGCCGAAGACTGTACCCGTGTCCGGATTAGACTCTACTTGGCGTGGAAGGCAAGCTTGGCGGCCGATTATGAAGATTCCTTCTTATGTAACCGACTCCATGTAAACCCTAGATCCCCCCGGTGTCTATATAAACCGGAGGGGTTAGTCCGGAAAGGATAGATATACACACTACCATAGTCATATAGGCTAGACTTCTAGGGTTTAGCCATTACGATCTCGTGGTAAATCAACTCTTGTAATACTCATATTCATCAAGATCAATCAAGCAGGAAGTAGGGTATTACCTCCATAGAGAGGGCCCGAACCTGGGTAAACATCGTGTCCCCCGTCTCCTGTTACAATCGATCCTAGACGCATAGTTCGGGACCCCCTACCCGAGATCCGCCAGTTTTGACACCGACACCAACCACCCTCTCCTCGCCCGAAATCGCTCTGGGCAAATATTGGCGAGATGCGAGATTACCGTCGTATCCTCAACCGACGAGACGTCCAAATTTTAAACGGGGGCTAAGTTCATAACTTTCCCATATTTCAGACAGGCGCGTCCCAAAACACATGGTTCCCCGTACCTCTCCCTCCATTTTCCCATTCATACACCGTCCGCGCTAGAACGCCATCCCCACACCAGCCTCCGTCCGCCACCCCATCCATCGCTGCCGTCCTCCACCACATCCATCGCCTCCGTCCTCCACCACATCCATCGCCACCGTCCTCCACCATGCCGGAGCGCCTACCAAGACCGAGTCGTCCACTGCTAGAGATGGACGTTTCTCATCCATGGCGACGGACCAAGAGCCTTGCATCACGTCCTCTCGCTTCATCGGCGCCATCGTCCTCTTTGTCGGGGCCGCTCACACGACCTTCTCTTCCACCGCAACGAGACTTATCCCCCCGATGCACCCGTCTACCGTCGCAGATCTGCTTCAGCGCCACCGACAGCCATCGCACCCCCGATGCCTACACGGCGCCGCAAGAGAGGTGGTACTTCATATCTCCTCAACTTTTTGATCTCAACCAGAAAATAGATCTTAACTTGGTTACTCTACTTTCTTTTCAGCTCTTAGAATTTAGTTCTTAGTTCGAAGCAAACAATGGCTGCTAAATATCATTTCTCTGGTTTCCCCCTTTTATGATCACTATACGATCAAAATACGTGCTTCGTGTCATAATAGCACTGCTCGAACCATCAAGCTAAACAAGCTCAGTTGTTCAAATACGAATCTGATATTATTAAAATAGATTTGTTTAATTGGTCAGCTAAGTGTTCCTAAATTAATTTCGAAAATGCATGTTCGCCGCTCGGGTGTGTATCTCTACAAGGTGCCCATGGTGGGCCGGCCCACCATGGGATTTTGGGTCGTCCCAGGCCCCGATTCCCCTCTATTCTGCTGCGCTCTTCCGATCTCTACTCGCCCCCAACCGCCTGCCTCGCCGGCGACTTGCCGTCCCTGGACGGCATGACTCTAGGAGGAGACGCCGGACTAATAGGAGGTCAGGAGCCGCTCGCCCAACAGCGTCACCGCTGCCCGGGCGCGCTGCCGTGCCTGCCTTCCCAGTCCATTCAGGGCTCAGGCGTGCAGCACCCACTAAGGCAACCCGATTTATCCTGAGATCAGTCCTCAACACTCAGTAGCCACTCCTCATCACCCATTTTCTAATTGGTTCATTACTCATTAGGCAGGACTGTCATTAGGGTTTGTTGTGTGCTCAGTGCTACCTACACTTAATGGTTCAGATGTATTTCAGTAATCTTTAGTACCTGTAAAGTTCACAGGGTTTTCAAAATTCCGGCCCTAGGAACAGACACTAGTCATTTTGGATTGCTGGTCGTAGTGACATTGACCCAGATTACTACTGCAAGCTAGGTTTGTTGAAAATTTTACTTGTCTTTCTTACTCATTCGATATAATATCCAATTATTCACGTCGATTAGTTGCAAACAATAATTGCTAGACAAACTTCTTGATTCAGATTTTGGACGGTCTCTTACTGCAGTTACAATTCTGCATACTTGTCCTAGTGAGCTCACAAGTAAATGATTGATTCACTACATCTATGCTTGCCTTGTCATATTTGTTGTCAATATTCTTTTAGGGTGGACCACCCTGTTTCTAAATACTGCAACCGTAGACATGAGTGAATAGTATTTCTCTATGTGATCTCTTCCATCATGTGTGGGCAACGAACACTGCATTGTATAGAAAGAAAGTGTCATTTCCAGCTTTTACATAGGCTTCGATCATTTACATGGAATACAATCTGCCTACTTGCTTTGTGTCGCACTACCAACACTCCACCCTTGAAGCTAAACATTATGCCACTCATAATTCCCTAGTTTATTTGTTCAAATACGAATTTCATATAATTCTAATGTTCCTACTTCAGTTTTGAAATGTGTGTCTGCCTGTTATAGAGACATAAGGGGTTTGTATTTCTGTGTGTGGTCTGGTCAGCACGGTTGGGGGGTGAACTTTGCATATGCAGGGGTTTATAGGGAGACACTCTTCGAGTTGAATCCGCAATGAATTCCATTGATAATCTGACTACTTTTTATGTTTTCATGAATCTCAGATTCTGAACAGCATCATAATGATTATGAGCTTGCGCGCATGAAAAGAATAAAGCAGAACAATGCCATGGCTGTCAAACTTGGCATTAAGGGACTGAAATCAAGTCTGGATGCAATGCAATGCAAACGCTCTCCACCTACAGATTCATGCTCAGAATATGATCCTAACAGCGATTCTGAGCTAGAGGGAGACCTAAGTCAATGTAGCTCCCTAGTGGAGGAGTCAGAGGAAGATGCCTTATCTTATTCACCCATCAAGGTGCTTGCTCTAACTTTCCAAGGTTATATTTGTCGCACATATCTTGCAACTGATGCTTTGCATTGCTTCGACTTTGTTGAACTGCCATTGGCTTAGTTTACACATCGTGTATGTGAATACGGCCTGCCTATCCATTTCCAGTACATATTCCATCTGTCATCATACCATATTTATCCATTCAAATGTTGTTCTTGTGTATCAGACATTCAAAAGGAAGAGGGCGATTGCTGATCGTGGAGGAGCACAAGCAAAGTATTTGGAGAAGGTAGTGGCACCTGATAAATCAAATAGCCCATTAGGTGTAGTTGCAATATCACCTGACCCACAAAACACCCCAACTCTAGCAGACTCTAGCCCTACTACACTGGTCATTCCTGATGCCCCAACTCAGCAGACCCCAACTGCAGCAAACATTATGATTATGCCAGTTGACATAGCACCAGCTCTACGACGCAAAACCCCTATTCCAGCAAAGAGTACACCAAATCCAGTTGCCAAATCCCTTTTCAAACCAGAGAGAGCCCCAATTGCAGCAAATAGGACCCTTGTTCCATTTCTTCCTAGTTTAGAAGACAAAGCTTATATTGTTGTCAGGAACTTTGTGCGCATCTTTCCTTCATGGAAAGATTATACCACAGACACAGAACAATTTCCAGTCTTCCTCCGCAACTTACGCGTAAGTAATGTACTAATGTTATTCATGGTCATTACTGCATATGTTTCTGCTGACAGAAGACACAAGATTTCATTCTTTTAAATAGGCGAGGACCTAACTGGATTGTGAAGACAAGCAAGGGTTGGTTGCGCTTTTCAAGCACTCGTTGATGAAGTATCGTTCCTACCTGAGGCAAGCGCACTTCGATGACAAGCCTCTAAACGAAATTTCTGTAAAGTCTCCGGTGCTACATTTATCCGACGGTGACTGGAATAATCTTGTTACACATTGGTCTCGGCTGCAGCGTAAGGTACTATCTACGATATCACATCACAATTTGAACTACATTTCTGCATTTGCCTTAACATCTCACTTGTACGAAAACTGTTAGCAGAAGAACATTTGTTCTCAAGGGACCACAGAATCTCGCAACTATGCTGCACAGTGCATTGCTCTTGTGAGTACGTCTTGCCCTGTATGACCATACTTACTTTCATAGCTGTTTGATTATGTAGCATCACTGCACATGTTAGCCTCGTTATCATCCATTTGGTGGACATTATAAGATCCGTATGGACTCTTACATAAATTTAGAATCAACCCAATGCTTTTGAAGAGGTTTAGCTCTACGGTCCTCTTGTAAGGACTGAACGTCGTCTATCACTGTACTTACATTAACAGCTACTCCCTCCGTCCCATAATATAAGAACGTTTTGTACAGTACACCAGTGTTCAAAACACTCTTGTATTATGGGAAGAGGGATTGGTTCATTGTGTAGCATTCTGCATCTTATCTCCCTCGCCCACCATTTACTAAAAAAGATCGGATCTATATTTAATCTTACCAAAAAGTAGAATACACAGACAATGCCAGTGCAGAAGTGTAGCCCATTGCTCTTGTCAGTACATTTTGTCCTGTAATGCTTGTCCTTCCAGGGATTGGTAGTTGATTATGTAGCATCAATCTGCATCTTATCTTCATTATCCTCTATCCCTTCTAGTATTATCATATCTATAATTACTCTCTACAAAATGTAGAGTACAGGCAATGCTTATGAAGAAGATTCTGTGCTGAAATTCTTGAGTTATCCTTCCCTTGACATGGAGAAGGGTATTATAAAGCCGGTGTTAACTGTTAATGTAAGTCAGTCCTTCTAAAGCCTTTATCATCAACTGCTGTTTAATTTGCTCATACTCCCTATCGTTTACTGCTATTTAGTTTGCTGTTTCTACCAAAATGCATGTTCGCAAGAACCGGAAGTTCTAAGTTTTACTTGTAAAACCAAATTCCTTA
Source organism: Triticum aestivum (assembly GCF_018294505.1). Lineage (NCBI taxonomy): Eukaryota > Viridiplantae > Streptophyta > Magnoliopsida > Poales > Poaceae > Triticum > Triticum aestivum. Next base: position 403,901,034 of record NC_057805.1, read on the forward strand.
TTCATACCATGCACATTACTCAATACTCCCTATATGTATGCTTGTTTTTGTGGATCTATAATCCAGTGTGTGGTGAAGCAGCCCACGTTTGCACCTTGTCATCTCCTGTTTTATCTTACTGATGTGGCTGATGATATGAACAACATGCCATGCACATTAACCAAAATAGATACAATAATTTTCTTTGCCCTTCATCTATGCTTGTTATGTTGACATGGTAATCCAGTAGTGTGGTGAAGCTCCCCGCATTATGAACAATGCCAAATTATGCTATTGATATTTTGAACTTACTCTTTATTTTCTAATTTGAAATTGGATGGAATTGATAACACAGTTATCATCTTTGTTTATATACGTGCAAAACATGTCATCTCTCTGCTTTGTTTCAGGGTGATATGCCTGATGGCATGCACAAGTCTGCTGAAGGCTGTGCGACAAACCCAACATATATTGCAACAAAGAAGGCAAAACATCTTGAAGATAGCGAGACAACCCCAAAGTCTTGTCTTGATGCAGTGTTCAAGTTACTTGAGACTAGCAGTCAGACAAGCTCACAGAATTCGTTGTCTGAATCAGTTCGACTTCTTCAGTCCCAAGTTCTAGCAGAAAGGCATTCTGCAACTCAACTTCGACTTGAAGTCCTATCTCTAAGAAAGATTGCGGAGAACACCAACGAGAACCTCATCGCTAAACATCTACACCTGGAAGCTATGACCGACATGCTAGGCCGGTCTCACAGCCTTGCTCAGCAGCTTGCGCAGCAGTTCCCGCGTAAGGCTAACCTTTCTTGAGCTGTCTTGGAAGTGGTCTCGGTTCAGTATTATTTTGTTACGCTGCAATGGTGCCCAGTTTTTGTAATCTGCTTCTTCGTTGCGCTTTATGATCACTGGTGGCGAACTTCGATGCCCAGTGGATGTAATATACCATAAATCCTTTATTGTATAGTGTAGGTTTATTCTTAGTTACTATGTCGTAATTTCTTTATTGTATAGAGTAGGTTTGTTCTTAATTCCTACTAGTTACTGCCATCATTCGCTATCTGAAAAAAATCAGATGTAGTTGACCGGGCCGAAACATTCGCCTCTAACGGGGCTGGTGTTTAGCGGGCCACAATTGGGCCGGCCTGCATCTTTCTTGGGCCCGAATGATTGGGGCCTTCACACTTTGCGCGAGGCCCACAACTTACACCGGCCTATATTTTAGTTGGGCCTTTTGTGGACCCAGCGCATAGTTTTGCCCAGGTAGTGTTGGGCCATTAACAAGCTGAATATTGTACTGGCCTGTTACGGCCCAGATGAAACCATGGGCCTTTAGCAGGACGAAATGCATATTGGGCCTCAATTTTCACTAGTCGTCGACGGGCCTTCAGCAGGCTGAAATGTAGACCGGGCCTTTTTGGGCCCAGTTATATCACGGGCAGTTACCAGGCCGAAACATATCTCGGGCCTTAGTTGGCCCACTGATATCATGGGTGTCACAGCCCTAGAAATTATGCTTTGTAATTAGTTGCATCAGTGAGTGGCATCCATGCCTCATGTTTAAATTCCATTTAAATGTGAATTGGGGAAAGTGGAAAGCCTCAGAGATCATTTCTAAAAATGATCAACATTAAAAATTGCTTCAAATAAACCCAAGAAAATGTTCGTGTTAAGCTATAAAAATATTGGCAAGAGGTAAAATTAAAACCAATATTTTTGGAGTCTCAGGGATATTTATTTTGGGCCTTTGAAATTAAATCAATAAGTATTTGACTTTTGGATTATATTCATTTTATATAGAATATATTTCAAAAGGCCCTGAAATTATTTATGTGCCTTTGGAAAAGTCCACAATGGCAACATACAAATATTCAGAAGGTTTTGCCCTGCTTTGACTTACTTTTTGAATTTGAATCAGTGGCAAAATGAATAAATAAGAAGAAAACAACACAGAAAATAAAACAGAGCAGAGGCTTACCTGTGCAGCCCACTTACCTGGCGCTCACCAGCCGGCCTGCTATTTTTGCTGGTGGCCCAGTCCACCAGCGCCGCCACCGTCTCCCACCTCACGCCAGAAGGACGCGAGGCGAGTGGTCGACGCGCACCGTGCACGCGCTCGCCACCTCCTCCCCCCTGCCTAGCCCCTCGCTGCCTTGGATGCCTCCGTGCATCTCCACGACCCGCTGACCTCTCTCTCGCACCCGTAGGCTCTCCCCTCCCCTCCTGCTCCCTCCCTCACGGCCGCCTGAACCAACCGGTGCCGCCGCCGCAAAGCAGCGCGCCCACCGCCGTCCCCTTGCCCCGTGGCTGTGACCTCTAGCTCCGCCTCGATGCCGTGAAGCTCCAAGCCAAAGAACGCGCCCGCGGATGCCCTGTAGCATCGTCCCCGTCGCCATCTTCCTCGTCTGCTCCGACGAATGCCGTCGCTCGATTCACCGACCTCCGAGTGTCCCCGAGCACGCTGAGCTACTCATCGACCTCCCTATGAGCTCTGCCGCTTTTCCCCTCTCTTCCCCGTGTCATTTTCGCCCTCTAGCCGCAGCCCCGAGATCACCCGAGGCCGCCGTCCGCCATGACCGGCGAGCCCGTGCTCCCGAGTGTAACACCCCGGATGTAACTTTCCATATTTGTAACTACAACTCTTGCCATTTTCGGCTATGTGTTATGATATTCCCTTCGTGGTCAGGTTTTGTTTTTCGTTTTGCATTTTGTTCGTGTCATGCATCTCATATCATGTCATCATGTGCATTGCATTTGCATACGTGTTCGTTTTTTTGCATCCGAGCATTTTCCCCGTTGTCCGTTTTGCAATCCGGCACTCCCACCTCCTCCGGCGCACCCCTCTTGTTTCGTTTCGTGAGCGGGTGTTGAACGTTCTCGGAATGGACCGAGGTTTGTCAAGTGGCCTTGGTATACCACCGGTAGACCACCGGTCAAGTTTCGTTCCATTTGGAGGTCGTTTGGTGCTCCAAAGGTTAACCGGGTAACCGCAAAGTCCTTTTGTGTGTTGCAGCAAAAAACCCCTCCAAACAGCCCAAAACCCATCTAAGTCACTTCCATGCTCTAGGTCGTTCGATCACGATCGTGTGGGCGAAAACCGTGCTCCATTTGGAGTCTCCTAGCCCCCTATGCCTATAAAACACCTCC
>NC_057805.1:403904685-403966975 GCF_018294505.1 Triticum aestivum
GCCGCCGCCCGCGCCCACGGTGCCGCCCGCGACCGCCGTGCTCCCCCGCCACCGGCGTCTCCTCCCCCGACCCCGAGCTCCACCCCGTCCTCCGGTCTCCTCTCCAACCCCGGCAGCAACTCCGGCGAGCTCCGCTGCCCCGAGCCGATCCCGATCCAGATCCAGTGCTCGTGGTTGACTTTCTTTTCCCTCCCGAAATCCTCTAAGTCCCGATATTTTTGCATTATATGCTCCTGTTCATCGCATCATAACTCTCTCCATATAGCTCCATTTCGTGCGTGTAATATATCTAAATGTTCATCTCGAGATGCTCTTCATTTTGTTCCATTGCACCATGTTCATTTGAGTCCATCTTGATGCCCAAATCTCTGATGCAAGAGTGCTATATGCTGTTAACTGCTGTTACTTACCAGAACTTGAGGATTTGTTATTTTTGTTGCATTTGATCTGTGCATCTTATGGGCATGAGCTCTACATGTGTTTTGATGTATGCCATGCCATCTTTACAGAAGTGTATGCCATGTATTTTTTTGATCTCTGTGGTGACTAGCACAAGCATGCAAACTAGGCTTCGTGATGTTTCTGTTTTCAGGGACATGTATTTTATTGCTATGTATCCATGTGGCTATAGAGAGATACATGCTCCTTTTGGAGATGTTCAGTAAGGATGTTTTGTAGATATAGTTGTGCTCTATCCCTTCATGCCTCTGTTTGCAATTATGGAGTGCCCTAGCGTGACTCAATCTTGCTCTACTTTTGCTATAAAATGTTCCTGGCAGATTGTTTACGTGTTATTCAATTTTGCCAAGCTTGTTGTAGTTGTTTCATACATGCTATGAACTTTCTCTTACCATGGATAGATTCATAAACATGCCATATTGCTGTAGGTATGCTTGTTTTGTCATGCATTGCTTTGGGGTGAGTGCATCAAGCTCACCAAGGTGCCTTCATTTTACTGTTTCTGCCATGCTCTGTTTTCTGCCAAGTCTGAAACCTATTAACGAAACTTGCTATGTTTACATGGTTGCCATCATATCTTCTGGTCCTTTTTGGCTTATGGTCAGTAAGGGACTTTTGTCATATGCATTTAGTAGATTACTTCTGTGCCTTGTTTTGCTATGTTAAGGTCTTGTAGCATGTTGATTTCGTGCTCTGAACATTGCTACCTGATGCTGTTTCAGGCATGTCCAGTAATTTCACCAAGTCTGTGAACCTGATATCTTTTGCACTTTTGCCATGCTTGTTTGAGCTTGTTATGTTGTGATCTAGCCATAGCTCAGTGTTCATCTTTTGTCAAGCATCTTCTGTAGATTACTGCCATATGCTTTGTTGCTATGTTGGAGTGCTGTAGCATTGTTACTTGTTGCATTCTAAATACTATCATGCTGTTAATCACAGATCCGTGTCATTCTTTTGCTTGCCATTTGCAAACCGTGCATCCGTTTCCGGTGATCTTTATATCGATTTCGACCGAAATCATCTCATCTTTCTAGTGGCATGCTTGGTTTGCCAAGTTACTGCCTTGTTCATCATTTTTCTTCCGGAGCACGCATATGCATCGCATATCGCATCTCGCATATCATGCATGTTTTGCATCATGTTGCTTGTGCATTTCCCGTGATTGATTGTGGTTCCATTGCTTGTGTTCTTGTTTTGGGTAGATCCGGGAGACGAGTTCGTGAACGAGGAACCTGTTGAGTACGCTTACGAGGATCAAACTTTCGACAACTCTGAGAACCTTGCAGGCAAGATGACCATACCCTCGAAATCACTTCTATCTTTGCTTTGCTAGTTGTTCGTTCTATTGCCATGCTGCGCTACCTACCATCTGCTATATCATGCCTCCCATATTGCCATGTCAAGCCTCTAACCATCCTTTCCTAGCAAACCGTTGTTTGGCTAAGTTATCGCTTTTGCTCAGCCCTTCTTATAGCGTTGCTAGTTGCAGGTGAAGTTGAAGTTGGTTCCATGTTGGAACATGGATATTTTGGGATATCACAATATCTCTTATTATATTAATGCACCTATATATTGGTAAAGGGTGGAAGGCTCGGCCTTATGCCTGGTGTTTTATTCCACTCTTGCCGCCCTAGTTTCCGTCATACCGGTATTATGTTCCTTGAGTTTGCGTTCCTTACGCGGTTGGGTGATTTATGGGACCCCCTTGACAGTTCGCCTTGAATAAAACTCCTCCAGCAAGGCCCAACCTTGGTTTTACCATTTGCCACCTAAGCCTTTTTCCCCCGGGTTTTTGCGAGCCCGAGGGTCATCTTTATTTAAACCCCGGGCCAGTGTTCCTCTGAGTGCTGGTCCAAACTAGAGCCACTTGCAGTGCCACCTTGGGGAAACTCGAGGATTGGTTTTAGTTGTACGTAGTGTTCATCCGGTGTGCCCTGAGAACGAGATATGTGCAGCTCCTATCGGGATTTGTCGGCACATTCGGGCGGCTTTGCTGGTCTTGTTTTACCATTGTCGAAATGTCTTGTAAACCGGGATTCCGAGACTGACCGGGTCTTCCTGGGAGAAGGTTTATCCTTCGTTGACCGTGAGAGCTTATGATGGGCTAAGTTGGGACACCCCTGCAGGGTATTATCTTTCGAAAGCCGTGCCCGCGGTTATGAGGCAGATGGGAATTTGTTAATGTCCGGTTGTAGAGAACTTGTCATTTGACTTAATTAAAATACATCAACCGTGTGTGTAGCCGTGATGGTCTCTTCTCGGCGGAGTCCGGGAAGTGAACACGGTTTGAGTTATGCATGAACGTAAGTAGTTTCAGGATCACTTCTTGATCATTTCTAGCTTCGCGACCGTTGCGTTGCTTCTCTTCTCGCTCTCACTTGCGTATGTTAGCGACCATATATGCTTAGTGCCTGCTGCAGCTCCACCTCATTACACCATCCTTTCCTATAAGCTTAAATAGTCTTGATCTTGCGGGTGTGAGATTGCTGAGTCCTCGTGACTCACAGATTCTACCAAACAGTTGCAGGTGCCGATGATGCCAGTGCAGATGACGCAACCGAGCTCAAGTGGGAGTTCGATGAGGAACGTGGTCGTTACTATGTTTCTTTTCCTGATGATCAGTAGTGGAGCCCAGTTGGGACGATCGGGGATCTAGCATTTGGGGTTATCTTATTTTCATTTAGTTTTGACCGTAGTCGGTCTATGTGTGGATTTTTGATGATGTATGAATTATATTTATGTATTGTGTGAAGTGGCGATTGTAAGCCAACTCTCGTTATCCCATTCTTGTTCATTACATGGGATTGTGTGAAGATAACCCTTCTTGCGATAATACCACAATGCGGTTATGCCTCTAAGTCGTGCCTCGGCACGTGGGAGATATAGCCACATCGTGGGCGTTACAGTGAGCTTCTCCTGCTCGCTCCAGGGGTACTGATACGCTCCTGGCGCCTCCAGGAGGCTGCCTAGCCACCCCGTTGGCTCGCCCGAGCACTGCAGCCCCGGACTCGCTTGAGCCGAACTCCGGCCGCCGCCGCGAGCTCCGCTCCGGCGAGCTCCACCGTCCCCGCCGCCTCCCACCTGCTTCCTTAGATGCGGAAGAGCCCGGGCTATGCCCCGGTGCTCTCAGACGCCACCCCCGTTGCCCGACGCGGGAACCTCCGCGGTCTGTGGTCGTCGGCGCCCTAACCCCTGCCATGCCGACGTGGCGTCGTCATTAGCGGCTAATGACGCCACTAACTAACCCCCATGCTCACTGACACACGGGCCCCACACCCTTAATTAACCTGGATTAGTTCCTGTTTAGGATTAGATTAAGTCCAGTGGGCCCCGGCTGTCAGGTTTGCTTGCCCAATCAACATTGACCTGGCCCTACTGGTCAGCCTCTGTTCCTGCCTTGTCACACTGACATGCGGGACCCACGCTTCAGGTTTGACCTGGACCTGGTCTGTTGACCTGTTGACCATATATGCTTAGTGCCTGCTGCAGCTCCACTTTTTCTGCGATTTTAAACAAATCAGAAATGATTTATGAATTCCAGAAAATGTTATAAACTTCTAAAAATTATAGAAAATCAACCGTAACTCCAAATGAAATAATTTATATATGAAAAATTATCAGAAAAATCCAAAGAATCTGTTTATGGCATTTTCATGCATGTTTGAACAACTTATACCTGCTGATCAGGTCAAACCAAGTAAATGGCATTTGTATTTCACATATGGAGTTTGAATTTGAACCTTAGGTTCAAACCAACTTCATTTAAAACAGTGCTAGCTGCATTAGCTCAAACCACAGCATATTGCCATGTCATGATCATGCATCATATTGTTGCATTGCATTGATTGTGTTCCCTCTTGTTTGCCGGTGTTTGTCCCCTCTCAGTAAACATGGTTCCGACGATGAGATCGATGACACCGATGAAGAACTATACTATCTTCAGAAGTGCCAGGCAAGCAAAACCCCCTTGTTCATTCCGATACAATCCCACTCTCTCGCGCTTGCTCTCTTCTACTGCATTAGGACAACAACGTTTCAACTGTTACATGCTGCGGTAGTTGAACCCCTTTCCTCTGCATGACCTGTCATTGCCACAGTAAATAGATGAAACCCACTAGCATGAGTAGGAGTTGTTTGAGCCCTGATGTGCCTACTCATTCATGCTTGTTTGTCATGCCTGCTACTGCTTAGAGTTGAGTCAGGCCTAATTCGTCGGGGATGAATTGGAATGTGGTGAACATGTCCTACTGTTGAGAGCTAAGTGTGTGAACACGATTTGGTAAAGGTAGCGGTGAGAAGCCATGTAGGAGTACATGGTGGGTTGTCTCATTGCAGCCGTCCTCAGGAACTGAGTTCTGTGTTTGTGATCCATGAACAGTTACTACCACACATTGGGTTCCGGTAACTCGACCCCTCTCAGCTTATTAATTAACTCGATCTCTCTCCAGGAGTTGCAACTAGTTTCTAGTGTTTGTAGGTAGTGTTAGTAGTCTACCAAGTGGCACCCGGTATAGGTGGGCTTGGGACAGACTAGGCACCGTGGCCGGGTATGCCAAGCGTCGCCCGTTTGGTGGGCTTGGAACCATGTACACATCGTTTGGGGCCGTGAGCGACACCCCGGCCGGATCTCCTTGCGGGTGGAACCCGAATAGGCGATAAACCTAGACTAGAGACTTGTGTGGTTAGTCAGGTCGTGGCCGACTCCCTCGCCAGGCTTCTGCTTGAAGGTTGCCGAGATACACGACGTGTACATGGTGGTAAGTGGCGAGAGCATGTGTGAAGAAGTACACCCCTGCAGGGTTAACATCATCTATTCGAATAGCCGCGTCCGCAGTAAAGGACTTCTGGGTTACCTATACAGTTCATAGACAAGTGAAAGTGGATACTCTAAAATGCGCAAGATAAGCGTGAGTGCTATGGATGGCGTTCTCGTAGGGAGACGGGAGCAGATCCATAGTGGTGTATTGATATGGTGAATATGTGGACTCGTGTGCGCCACCTCAAAAGAGTTACTTGCGGTCGTAGTACAGGATAGCCACTACTGGCTTGCTGCAGTTAAACTCCACCACCCCTTTGTTGATACTGATGCATATGTAGTTAGTTCTGATGTAAGTCTTGTTGGGTACATTTGTACTCATGTTTGCTTAATTTATGTTTTTGCAGAGAGACTTCAGTCTCAAAGTAGTATCCGCATGGATGTCGATGTTTAGCTTGTTACCTCAGCTACGATCTTGTACCCTTGGGAGGGTCTTGTAGATAGTCAGGCTTCTCAGCCTTTTTCATTTGTAGTTGTCTATACTCAGACATGTTTATGCTTCCGCTTGTTGCTTGTATGCTCTGTATGTTGGGTCATGAGACCCATGTTTGTAATACTTGGCTCCTCGGAGCCTAATGAATAAATACTTGAGTTGTAGAGTTTTGTTGTGGTGCCATGTTGTATTTACACATATCGGGCATATTGTGTGTATGATTGAAATGCTTGGTATGTGTGGGATCCGGCAACCTAGTTGTTTATCCTTAGTAGCCTCTCTTATGGGGAAATGTAGTCTAGTGCTTCCACTGAGCCATGGTAGTCTGCTACAGCCCGGTTTACCGGAGTCCTGCTAGCGCAGTTACTACTGCTCCGGAACACTTAGACTGGCCGGCATGTGATCCACTTCGTTCCTGTGTCTGTCCCTTTGGGGAAATGTCACGCGGTGACTTCCGTAGTCCTGCTAGCCTGCTACAGTCCGGGTTCCCGGAGTCCTGTTAGCCCAGTTGCTACAGCCCGGATTCACACGCTGATGACTGACACGTTCGATGCTGGTTCATGTATGCCTATCCCCGTAAGTTAGCGCCACTTTGGGTTCACGACTAGTCATGTCGGCCCGGGTTCTCTGTCATATGGATACTAGCGACACTATCATATACGTGAGCCAAAAGGCGCAAATGGTCCCGGGCCAGGTAAGGTGGCACCCGTGGGAATACCGTGCGTGAGGCCGCAAAGTGATATGATGTTTACATGCTAGATCGGTGTGACTTAGAATCGGGGTCCTGACAATGGGCCTTTAAGAGGCCGAAAGCTTAGTACAGACATCAACGGGCCGAATTATGCGACGGGCCTTTAACAGGCCCAAAGTCATGTTGGGCTTAACTGTTGCCACCTTTATCACGGGTCGTTAGTGGGCCCGATGTCCCGTCGGACCATATATGGCCCATGGGCAGCACGGGCCATTCCCAGGCCGAAAGTCACACCGGGCTGAAATGGGCCCATGTCTACATCGGGCCTCTAACAGGCCAAAAGTCACTGGGCTGTAATTGGGCCCAAATATTCGGCGAACAATTAACGGGCCAGATCTGGCTTCGGGCCGTAAATGGGCCCAAATATTCGGCGAACAATTAACGGGCCAGATCTGGCTTCGGGCCGTAAATGGGCCTTTATTAAGCGGGTCGTTATTGGGCTGGCCCACTAGTACCTGAGTAAGTACTACAGGCCTTTGACTGGGCCGGCCTTTTTAACCTATATGGGCCTCTGTTGGGCCATGCCACGTGTCGACGTATCATAGGCTCTTTGGGTCCAATGAGTGGATGACATCTGTCCCAACGGTGAGCCGACACGTGTTTCCTCCAGCCAATGATGATTTTACACATAGAAAATCCCCATTGGTCGGGGCTGTTAACGGGTTATCGGATCCAAAAGCAGACCCGATAGCTTAACGACGTTCCGTTACGGTGGATGCCACGTGTCGGTCACCCTTGATGAAAGCACTTCTGTGACGCACGATTTATCGTCATGGAAGTGGACACTTCCGTGATGATAATTTTGGTAATGTCATGGAACACTTCTACGACAGCACAGGTATGACTATCTTGATTCTGTCATAAATTTGTCATGGATGTACATGCATGACAGAAAACGTGACCTACTATGACAAACACGTATCATCACGGAAGTGTATTTTTTTGTAGTGTTAGCTAGCAGTTGTTCTATCATACCCGAAGGTATTTCATATTCAATATTTTCAGTAGGTGCAGTAGGTTGAGGGGAAGCTAATTGTGGTTCCGATCGAGGTGAAGATACCCCGAACAAACCCCTCAAAGGATTGTTTTCCATAGTAACAAGTGACAATAAATTTCAGCACACTATATAAATGTTTCCTTACCAAATTCCACTTACCAAAGGCGCTTCACTCCCCGGCAACGGCGCCAGAAAATAGCCTTGATGACCCACAAGTATATGGGACCAATTGTAGCTCTTTTTGATAAGTAAGAGTGTCGAACCCAACGAGGAGCAGAAGGAAATGATAAGTAGTTTTCAGTAAGGTAATGTCTGCAAGTGCTGAAATTTTAGTAACTGAGTAGTTTGATAGCAAGATAATTTGTAACGGGCAAGTAACGATAGTAGTAACAAAAGTTCAGCAAGATAGCCCAATCCTTTTGAGGCAAAGGACATGCCAAAATGGTCTCTTATGATAAGCAAAGCGTTCTTGAGGGTACACGGGATTTTCATCTAGTCACTTTCGTCATGTTGGTTTAATTCGTGTTCGGTACTTTGATAATTTGATATGTGGGTGGACCGGTGCTTAGGTGTTGTTCTTACTTGAACACACCTCCTACTTATGATTAACCCTCCCGCAAGCATCCGCAACTACGAGAAAACTATTAAGAATAAATTCTAACCGTAGCATTAAACTTTTGGATCCAATCGGTCCCTTACAGAATAGCGCATAAACTGGGGTTTAAGCTTCTGTCACTCTCGCAACCCATCATCTAATTGCTACTCCACAATGCATTCCCTTAGGCCCAAATATGGTGAAGTGTCATGTAGTAGACGTTCACATGACACCACTAATGTCTACTACACAACCTTCTTCTTGTAGACGTTGTTGGGCCTCCAAGTGCAGAGGTTTGTAGGACAGTAGCAAATTTCCCTCAAGTGGATGACCTAAGGTTTATCAATCCATGGGAGGTGTAGGATGAGGATGGTCTCTCTCAAACAACCCTGCAACCAAATAACAAAGAGTCTCTTGTGTCCCCAACACACCCAATACAATGGTAAATTGTATAGGTGCACTAGTTCGGCGAAGAGATGGTGATACAAGTGCAATATGGATAGTAGATATGAGTATTTGTAATCTGAAAATATAAAAACAGCAAGGTAACAAATGATAAAAGTGAGCGTAAACGGTATTGCAATGCTAGGAAACAAGGCCTAGGGTTCATACATTCACTAGTGCAAGTTCTCTCAACAATAATAACATAATTGGATCATATAACTATCCCTCAACATGCAACAAAGAGTCACTCCAAAGTCACTAATAGCGAAGAACAAACGAAGAGATTATTGTAGGGTACGAAACCACCTCAAAGTTATTCTTTCTGATCAATCTATTCAAGAGTCCATAGTAAAATAACACGAAGCTATTCTTTCCGTTCGATCTATCATAGAGTTCGTACTAGAATAACACCTTAAGACACAAATCAACCAAAACCCTAATGTCACCTAGATACTCCATTGTCACCTCAAGTATCCGTGGGTATGATTATACGATATGCATCACACAATCTCAGATTCGTCTATTCAACCAACACATAGAACTTCAAAAGAGTGCCCCAAAGTTTCTACCGGAGAGTCAAGACGAAAACGTGTGCCAACCCCTATGCATAAGTTCACAATGTCACGGAACCCGCAAGTTGATCACCAAAACATACATCAAGTAGATCATGTGATATCCCATTTTCACCACAGATAAGCACATGCAAGACATACATCAAGTGTTCTCAAATCCTTAAAGACTCAATCCGATAAGATAACTTCAAAGGGAAAACTCAATCCATTACAAGAGAGTAGAGGAGGAGAAACATCATAAGATCCAACTATAATAGCAAAGCTCGCGATACATCAAGATCGTACCACCTCAAGAACACGAGAGAGAGAGAGAGAGAGATCAAACACATAGCTACTGGTACATACCCTCAGCCCCGAGGGTGAACTACTCCCTCCTCGTCATGGACAGCGCCGGGATGATGAAGATGGCCACCGGTGAGGGATCCCCCCTCCGGCAGGGTGCCGAAACTGGGCCCCGATTGGTTTTTGGTGGCTACAGAGGCTTCCGGCGGCGGAACTCCCGATCTATACTGTCCCCCGATGTTTTTAGGGTATATGGATATATATAGGCGAAAGAAGTCGGTCAGGGGAGCCACGAGGGGCCCACGAGGGTGGGGGGCGCGCCAAGGGGGGCAGGCGCGCCTCCCTGCCTCGTGGCCACCTTGATGCTTCCCTGGCGTCTACTCCAAGTCTCCTGGATTGCTTCCGTTCCAAGAATAACTCTCCCGAAGGTTTCATTCCGTTTGGACTCCGTTTGATATTCCTTTTCTTCGAAACACTGAAATAGGCAAGAAAACAACAATTTGGGTTGGGCCTCCGGTTAATAGGTTAGTCCCAAAAATAATATAAAAGTGTATAATAAAGCCCATAAACATCCAAAACTGATAATATAATAGCATGGAACAATCAAAAATTATAGATACGTTGGAGACGTATCAGCATCCCCAAGCTTAATTCCTGCTCGTCCTCGAGTAGGTAAATGATAAAAACAGAATTTTTGATGTGGAATGCTACCTAACATATTTATCCATGTAATTTTCTTTATTGTGGCATGAATATTCAGATCAGAAAGATTCAAGATAAAAGTTTAATATTGACATGAAAATAATAATACTTCAAGCATACTAACAAAGCAATCATGTCTTCTAAAATAACATGGCCAAAGAAAGTTATCCCTACAAAATCATATAGTCTGGCTATGCTCTATCTTCACCACACAAAGTATTTAAATCATTCACAACCCCGATGACAAGCCAAGCAATTGTTTGATACTTTTGATGTTCTCAAACTTTTTCAATCTTCATGCAATATATGAGCGTCAGCCATGGACATAGCACTACAGGTGGAATAGAATGGTGGTTGTGGAGAAGACAAAAAGGAGAAGATAGTCTCACATCAACTAGGCGTATCAACGGGCTATGGAGATGCCCATCAATAGATATCAATGTGAGTGAGTAGGGATTGCCATGCAACAGATGCACTAGAGCTATAAGTGTATGAAAGCTCAACAAAAGAAACTAAGTGGGTGTGCATCCAACTCGGTTGCTCACGAAGACCTAGGGCATTTTGAGGAAGCCCATCATTGGAATATACAAGCCAAGTTCTATAATGTAAAATTCCCACTAGTATACGAAAGTGACAACATAGGAGACCCTCTATCATGAAGATCATGGTGCTACTTCGAAGCACAAGTGTGGTAAAAGGATAGTAACATTGTCCCTTCTCTCTTTTTTCTCTCGTATTTTTTCTTTTCTTTTCTTTGGGCCTTTTCTCTTTTTTATGGCCTCTTTTTTTCTTCTTTTTTTTGTCCGGAGTCTCATCCCGACTTGTGGGGGAATCATAGTCTCCATCATCCTTTCCTCACTTGGGACAATGCTCTAATAATGATGATCATTACACTTTTATTTACTTACAACTCAAGTATTACAACTCAATATTTAGAACAAAATATGACTCTATGTGAATGCCTCCGGCGGAGTACCGGGATATGCAATGAATCAAGAGTGACATGTATGAAAGAATTATGAAGGTGGCTTTGCCAAAAATACGATGTCAACTACATGATCATGCAAAGCAATATGACAATGATGGAGCGTGTCATAGTAAATGGAACGGTGGTGAGTTGCATGGCAATATATCTCGGAATGGCTATGTAAATGCCATGATAGGTAGGTATGGTGGCTGTTTTGAGGGAGGTATATGGTGGATGTATGATACCGGCGAAAAGTGCGCGGTATTAGAGAGGCTAGCAATGGTGGGAGGGTGAGAGTGCGTATAATCCATGGACTCAACATTAGTCATAAAGAACTCACATACTTATTGCAAAAATCTATTAGTTATCGAAACAAAGTATTACACGCATGCTCCTAGGGGGATAGATTGGTAGGAAAAGACCATCGCTCGTCCCCGGCCGCCACTCATAAGGAAGACAATCAATAAATAAATCATGCTCCGACTTCATCACATAACGGTTCACCATACGTGCATGCTACGGGAATCACAAACTTTAACACAAGTATTTCTCAAATTCACAACTACTCAACTAGCATGACTCTAATATCACCATCTTCATATCTCAAAACAATTATCAAGTATCAAACTTCTCCTAATATTCAACACACTTATAAGAAAGTTTTTACTAATCTTGGATGCCTATCACTTTAGGACTAATTTCTCAATTTAAGCAAATTACCATGCTGTTTTGTGGAACTCTCAAAATAATATAAGTTAAGCATGAGGTATCAATAGTTTCTTCAAAATAAAGCCACCGCCGTGCTCTAAAAGGATATAAGTGAAGCATTAGAGCAAACGACAAACTACTCCGAAAGATATAAGTGAAGATCAATGAGTAGTTTAATAATTATGCAACTATGCGAAGACTTTCTAACATTTAAGAATTTCTGATCTTGGAATTTTATTCAAACAGAAATCAAAACAAAAGAAAATAAAATGACGCTCCAAGCAAAACACATATCATGTGGTGAATAAAAATATAGCTCCAAGTAAAGTTACCGATGAACGAAGACGAAAGAGGGGATGCCATCCGGGGCATCCCCAAGCTTAGGCTCTTGGTTATCCTTGAATATTACCTTGGGGTGCCTTGGGCATCCCCAAGCTTAGGCTCTTGCCACTCCTTATTCCATAGTCCATCAAATCTTTACCCAAAACTTGAAAACTTCACAACACAAAACTCAACAGAAAACTCGTAAGCTCCGTTAGTATAAGAAAATAAATCACCACTTAGGTACTGTTTTGAACTCATTCTAAATTCATATTGGTGTAATATCTACTGTATTCCAACTTCTCTATGGTTCATACCCTCCGATACTACTCATAGATTCATCAAAATAAGCAAACAACACAATGAAAACAGAATCTGTCAAAAACAGAACAGTCTGTAGTAATCTGTATCAAACGTATACTTCTGGAACTCAGAAAAATCTACCAAAATAGGACAACCTAGATAATTTTATTATTGATCTACTGAAATTGGAATCAGTATTTTATCACTTTCTGGTGATTTTTAACATTTTTTTTCGTGAGCAGAAAGTTTCTGTCTTTTTCAGCAAGATCACATAATTATCATCCAAGAAGATCCTATAGGTCTTACTTGGCACAAACACTAATTAAAACATAAAACCACATCTAACCAGAGTCTATATGAATTATTTATTACTAAACAGGAGCAAAAGGCAAAGAACTAAAATAAAATTGGGTTGCCTCCCAACAAGCGCTAACGTTTAACGCCCCTAGCTAGGCATGATGATTTCAATGATGCTCACATAAAAGATAAGAATTGAAACGCAAAGAGAGCATCATGAAGCATATGAATAGCACATTTAAGTCTAACCCACTTCCTATGCATAGGGATTTTGTGAGCAAAAACTTATGAGAACAATAATCAACTAGCATAGGAAGGCAAAACAAGCATAACTTCAAAACTTTAAGCACAAAGAGAGGAAACTTCATATTATTGCAATTCCTACAAGCATATGTTCCTCCCTCATAATAATTTTAAGTAGCATCATGAATGAATTCAACAATATAACCAGCACATAAAGCATTCTTTTCATGATCTACAAGCATAGAAATTTTATTACTCTCCACATAAGAAAAATTCTTCTCTTTCGGAATAGTGGGAGTATCATAAGAGACTCGAATACTATAAATGTTTCCACATTAAATGAGTGATGTTCAGAAAAAGGGTAATCATAATCATGACAAGTTTTATAAATATAATCATCACTACTCTTTATAGCATAAGTTTCATCACAATAATCATCATAAGTAGCAACTTTGTTCTCATCATAATCAATTGAAACCTCTTCCGAAATAGTGGATTCATCACTAAATAAAGTCATGACCTCTCCAAATCCACTTTCATAATTATCACAATAAGATTCAACATCCTCCAAAATAGTGGGATCATTACTTCCTAAAGTTGACACTCTTCCAAACCCACTTTCAATATAATCATCATAAGTAGGAGGCATGCTATCATAACAAATTTGCATATCAAAACTTGGGAGGCTAATAACATCATCTTCATTAAACATAGCATCCCCAAGATTGGGACAAACATTAATTTCAGCAAATATATTCTCAAACATGTCATTATCATCAAACAGAGCATCCCCAACCTTGGGCCTTTTCATATCATAAGCATAATCATTCTCATCATTAATAGTATGGATAGCACCAATAGTATAGCAATTATCATCATCACAATGAGTAATACGAGCAACATCATTTGGGAGGGATACCTTTCTACCTTTGCTTCTCCGTCTTTTCTTTTTCTTCTTCACATCATGTGTGGGTTTAACCCTCTTTTTTGAGCTCCTTATTAATGAGATTGGTTGGATAGAAGGCTCCTCCTCGTTACCTGATTCATCATCAGAAATAATAGGAGGATATTGGGAAGCCTATTCCCTTTCATTAGTATTATCTTCATCCTCTATTTGTTTTCTTTTCTTTATGTAATTGGCAATATAAGGATTTTCAATACAATTCACCGCACAATACATAAAAATTTCTTCTAGATCAATATCGAGGAATTTCTCAAGGTTATATTCAGGAATATGCTTAGTTGTACGTTTCATTTCTTCATAACCCAAAAGCAAACTAAGTTCATTATGATGTGCAAGGGAAATCAAAACATCACAATTTTTGGACACGATATGATCATGAAACAGTTTGCATTGGAGATTTAAATGACCATGTTCATTGCAAAGTTCACAAGTATGGTGAAGAAATTTTAAATTTTCAACACAAACATCTAGCCTCTCTTGCAACCATTTAGTTTCCAAATGCTTATGCCTCTTGCAAAATCTATTTTCCCTAATTGGTGTGTACTTGCAAAATCTATGCACTCCACAAAAGTTGACATGCTTATAAGAGACATTTTCATCATGACTAGTGCAATCATCATTAGTACTATGGATATTCAAGAAGTTCATACTAACAACATTGCAATCATGCTCATCATTCAAAGATTTAGTGCCAAACATTTTAACGCATTCTTCTTCTAACACTTTGGCACAATTTTCCTTTCCATCATACTCACGAAAGATATTAAAAAGAAGAAGCGTATGAGGCAAACTCAATTCCATTTTTTTGTAGTTTTCTTTTATAAACTAAACTAGTGATAAAACAAGAAACTAAAAGATTGGATTGCAAGATCTAAAGATATACCTTCAAGCACTCACCTCCCCAGCAACGGCGCGAGAAAAGAGCTTGATGTCTACTACACAACCTTCTTCTTGTAGACGTTGTTGGGCCTCCAAGTGCAGAGGTTTGTAGGACAGTAGCAAATTTCCCTCAAGTGGATGACCTAAGGTTTATCAATCTGTGGGAGGTGTAGGATGAAGATGGTCTCTCTCAAACAACCCTGCAACCAAATAACAAAGAGTCTCTTGTGTCCCCAACACACCCAATACAATGGTAAATTGTATAGGTGCACTAGTTCGGCGAAGAGATGGTGATACAAGTGCAATATGGATAGTAGATATGAGTATTTGTAATCTGAAAATATAAAAACAGCAAGGTAACAAATGATAAAAGTGAGCGTAAACGGTATTGCAATGCTAGGAAACAAGGCCTAGGGTTCATACTTTCACTAGTGCAAGTTTTCTCAACAATAATAACATAATTGGATCATATAACTATCCCTCAACATGCAACAAAGAGTCACTCCAAAGTCACTAATAGCGAAGAACAAACGAAGAGATTATTGTAGGGTACGAAACCACCTCAAAGTTATTCTTTCTGATCAATCTATTCAAGAGTCCGTAGTAAAATAACACGAAACTATTCTTTCCGTTCGATCTATCATAGAGTTAGTACTAGAATAACACCTTAAGACACAAATCAACCAAAACCCTAATGTCACCTAGATACTCCAATGTCACCTCAAGTATCCGTGGGTATGATTATACGATATGCATCACACAATCTCAGATTCGTCTATTCAACCAACACATAGAACTTCAAAAGAGTGCCCCAAAGTTTCTACCGGAGAGTCAAGACGAAAACGTGTGCCAACCCCTATGCATAAGTTCACAATGTCACGGAACCCGCAAGTTGATCACCAAAACATACATCAAGTAGATCATGTGATATCCCATTTTCACCACAGATAAGCACATGCAAGACATACATCAAGTGTTCTCAAATCCTTAAAGACTCAATCCGATAAGATAACTTCAAAGGGAAAACTCAATCCATTACAAGAGAGTAGAGGAGGAGAAACATCATAAGATCCAACTATAATAGCAAAGCTCGCGATACATCAAGATCGTACCACCTCAAGAACACGAGAGAGAGAGAGAGAGAGAGAGAGAGAGATCAAACACATAGCTACTGGTACATACCCTCAGCCCCGAGGGTGAACTACTCCCTCCTCGTCATGGAGAGCGTCGGGATGATGAAGATGGCCACCGGTGAGGGATCCCCCCTCCGGCAGGGTGCCGAAACTGGGCCCCGATTGGTTTTTGGTGGCTACAGAGGCTTCCGGCGGCGGAACTCCCGATCTATACTGTCCCCCGATGTTTTTAGGGTATACGGATATATATAGGCGAAAGAAGTCGGTCAGGGGAGCCACGAGGGGCCCACGAGGGTGGGGGCGCGCCAAGGGGGGCAGGCGCGCCTCCCTGCCTCGTGGCCACCT
This sequence comes from Triticum aestivum, assembly GCF_018294505.1. Classification (NCBI taxonomy): domain Eukaryota; kingdom Viridiplantae; phylum Streptophyta; class Magnoliopsida; order Poales; family Poaceae; genus Triticum; species Triticum aestivum. The sequence continues at coordinate 403,920,897 of NC_057805.1, forward strand.
CGATGCTTCCCTGGCGTCTACTCCAAGTCTCCTGGATTGCTTCCGTTCCAAGAATAACTCTCCCGAAGGTTTCATTCCGTTTGGACTCCGTTTGATATTCCTTTTCTTCAAAACACTAAAATAGGCAAGAAAACAACAATTTGGGCTGGGCCTCCGGTCAATAGGTTAGTCCCAATAATAATATAAAAGTGTATAATAAAGCCCATAAACATCCAAAACAGATAATATAGTAGCATGGAACAATCAAAATTATAGATGCATTGAAGACGTATCAACCACTAACGGAATCACAACATACATACTATCAAAATATCGAACACATATCAAGTGCACATGATTACTTGCAACATGATTTCTCCTGTGACCTCAAGAACAAAAGTGACTACTCACGAATGATAATCAAGCTCAAGATCAGAGGGGTATTAAATAGCATATTGGATCTGAACATATAATCTTCCACCAAATAAACCATATAGTAATCAACTACAAGATGTAATCAACACTACTAGTCACCCACAAGCACCAATCTATAGTTCCGGTAACAGGATTGAACACAAGAGATGAACTAGGGTTTGAGATGAGGTGGTGTTGTTGAATATGTTGATGGAGATAGCCCTCCCCAAGATGGGAGAGTTGTTGGTGATGATGATGACGATGATTTCCCCCTCCGGGAGGGAAGTTCCCCCGGCGGAATCGCTCGCCGAAGGGCAAAAGTGCTCCTGCCCAAGTTCCGCCTCGAGACGGCGGCGCTCCGTCCCAAAAATCCTCTCCTCATTTTTTCTAGGTCAAAATGACCTATATACCAGAAGATGGGCACCGGAGGTGGGCCTGGGTGAGCACAACCCACCGGGGCGCACCTGGGCTCCCTGGCGCGCCCAGGTGGGTTGTGCCCACCTGGTGGGCCCCCTCTGGTAGTTATTTGCTCCAATATTCATCATATATTTGATAAAATATCTCCCTGAAGTTTCAGCTTGTTTGGAGTTGTGCAGAATAGGTGGCCTGACGTAGCTTTTCTAGGTCCAGATTTCCAGCTGCCGGAATTCTCCCTCTTTGTGTATAGCTTGCATATTATGAGGGAAAAGGCATTAGAATTACTCCAAAAAGCATTATTATGGATAAAAACATCATAAATAACAGTAAGGAAACATGATGCAAAATGGACGTATCAAGGACTTGATACCTTATAATGCTATGGTTGGGCTTTGCCTTAATGATCTTTAGTAGTTACGGATGTTTTCTAGAGTTCCAATCATAAGTGCATATGGTCTAAGCAGAGAAAGTATGTTAGCTTATGCCTCTCCCACATATAAAATTGCAATAATGATTACCGGTCTAGTTATCAATTGCCTAGGGACAAATAACTTTCTTGCGTGACAAAAAGCTCTCTACTAAAACGAACTTAGTTGTTTCTTTATCTAAACAACCCCTAGTTTTTATTTTCGTGCTCTTTATTATCCTGCAAACCTATCCCATTACACCTACAAAATACTTCTAGTTTCATACTTGTTCTAGGTAAAGTGAACGTTAAGCGTGCGTAGAGTTGTATCGGTGGTCGATAGAACTTGAGGGAATATTTGTTCTACCTTTAGCTCCTCGTTGGGTTCGACATTCTTACTTATCGAGAAAGGCTACAATTGATCCCCTATACTTGTGGGTTATCAGCCCACCGGGGGTTGTTCCCCCTTATAACCCCGAAGATGGCACAACTCTCCTCCATCGAAGGTGGTTCGAGGGATGGCCACTCTCCATTATGTGTGGCCCTTGTGTGACGATGTAGCGTCGTGGCTTTGCTCCAATGGTGTGGCCATACAGATGATGTGCCCAGTACCCAGTGCCCACAAGTGATTCCAGATTAGCAAATAATGGTGGTCACTCATGGCATCACCCTCTTCCCTTTGCTAACAGGTGAAGGACCGGTAGGTGGAGGACTACTAATTCAGTCTAACATAAGATGATTTTGGCCTAGTCGGTGCACGATCGTGACGGGTACTAGTTGTTGGGGAACGTTGCATGGGAAACAAAAAATTTCCTACGCTCACCAAGATCCAATCTAGGATATAACCATCTATGAGAGGATAGATTGGATCTACATACCCTTGTAGATCGCTAAGCGGAAGCATTAATAAACGCGGTGTATGTAGTCGAACGTCTTCGCGATCCAATCACGATCCGTCCGCAGCAACGATTGGACTGTGCTGTTCAAGTCACTATCCTTCAAGTCACTATCCTCCGTAGCAACGATTGGAATGCACTGTTGCCTGAGATACCGCCTGCTGGTGAAGAACCACCGCCGCCCGACGGTGACCCGCACCCCCAGTTTGGGCCTGACATGACGGCGGAACAGCTGTATCAACAGCAAGTTCACAACTGGTTTGCCCAGAATGGGGCTCCACCTCCTGCGGCTCCTGCAGATCTTCAGGCTCCTGATTATGACGAAGTTCAGATTGATGCTGCTTGGGGTGAATGGCCTACTGCTGCGCCGCAATTGCCACCGTATCTGATGAATTTTCAGGCCAGGCTCGCTGCTCAAGGTTTATCGGTTCAGGATGGCATCGTTCCAGAGAATAATGTTGTTGACAGTGCCTTTCAAGCATGGAATGACTCCATCACTACTTCTGACAGCTCTAGTTCTAGCCAGGAAGACCCGACTCTCGCCTTTTCTGCTCACAATCCCTCAATTCATGAAGCCCCTGAGCCTGTGACTGTAATGGTGACAGTTCATAATACAGGTCTGAATTTTAGTCTGTCAGCTCAAGGGAATGAGGTAATGAACTTCCTGCTTGCTGCTCCTGCCCCGCACAGGCAACTTAATGCTTTCCTCCTGGCTGCCATTCTCCCCATTCTAGCCACCTTTGGACCCTGGATCAATGGCTATGGCATCAGAAATGATAACTCACAGGTTGCAGTTCAGATCTCTCTTGTTGGCAATGATATTCATCTCAGACAGATCACAGCACTACATCTGCACCCCAATTAATCAGCCACTCCAACGTGGTGATTGAAGAGATTCCTGAAGATCCTGTGCTCCCTGCTCCTATTGCTTCATCTGACACCATTACAGTTACTACTGGAGGAACTGAGATTGCTTCTGCTATCAATTTGGACACTTACATACCATCACCTGGCCTGAATATTGGCAGAACCCACTCCTCGCCTATTGTCACTGCTGCTTCAGTGAACCGATCACCACCTTCCTTACTGAATGCCCTTGAACCTATCCACATGACCTCTGATTTTTCTGAAGATACCAATGCCTCAGTGAACACCTCGTCAGAGAACGTCTGTTTAGAGAACAATTCTTCAGATAGCATCTCTTCAGAGAATACTTTGCCCAACCTGGGCTTGGCTCGCAAGGAAAGGAAGAAGAAGCCCCTGGAGGTCGATGCATCTACTCTGCGCCGCAGCACTCGTACGAATAAGTATGATGGTTTCAAAGCTCCCTCCATGGAGGAGACACGTGTGACCAAGAGCAAAGTGAAGGCACGACAGCTTCCTGCGGCCCCAAACGTCACCAACACAACTTCTGTTGATCAGGCTAATGTGCCTCCACCAACTCCCGTCTCCGTGTTCTGGACTGTGGGCACGATTCGCTGCGGCATACCGCCTGAGGAGCTCTCTACTGACAAGCTTATGGCCGACCAGGAGGGCTCTGCCTCTTCTTCCACCTGAAGCTCATCTTCATGCTGCCCAAGCAGCAGTGGAACGTGCTCGTCTGGAACGTGCGCAGAATAAATTCGGACAAAAAACTGCTCGCTCTTAGAAATGCTATTGTGACTAGTGGGTGCAATGTGATTTGCTTGCAAGAGACGAAACGCATGCATTTTGATCTGGATTTTATTAAAACCTTCTGTCCTAAACGATTTGATAAATTCTGTTATGTGCCCTCTCGAGGTGCCTCTGGTGGTCTTATTACCATTTGGATTGGCTCTGCTTTTGATGGTGTTGTATGCTTCTCCGATTACTTTGCCTTGGGTCTAGTCTTCACGTCCAAAATTTCTGGTAATATTTGGAACTTATATAATATCTATGGGCCATGCCAGAGACATGATCGCCTGATCTTCACAAACTGGTTATATGACCTCGTGATCCCTGATTCTGAAGATTGGTTACTTGTGGGAGATTACAACTTCATTAGATCATCGGAAAACCGAAATAAACCAGGAGCAAATGTGAATGATATTCTTCTATTCAATGACATCATCCGAGCACATGCCCTAATTGAGCTACCCCTGAAAGGTCGATCGTACACATGGAGTAATATGCAGGACGATCCCCTCCTTGAACAACTTGACTGGTTTTTCTCTTCCAGCCACCGGACACACTCTTTTCCTAATACTCTTGTCATGGCTCTAGGCAAGCCCACTTTTGACCACTCTCCCTGTGTTGTCCAAATAGAAACAACTATACCTAAGAGCAGGATTTTCAGAATTGAATTTTTTTGGACCAACCACTCCAACTTCCTTGAAGTGGTCGCATCTTCTTGGGAGAAACCTAGCCATGCAAAAAATGCAGCTGCCACTATCTGCAGAAAGCTAAAGAATCTCCGTTATGATCTTAAGTCTTGGAGCAAAGGAATGTCTAAGATGTCCATCCTTATTCAGGCTCTGCAAGAGTTTGATGGACTTGAGGATATGCGGCCTCTCTCCCGACCAGAATCCAATTTCAGACACATTGTCAAAGGCCACCTTCTCAAACTGTTGCAGTTTCAGAACCAATACTGGCAGAAATGATGCACTATCAGGTGCATTAAGTTTGGCTCTGAAAATGCCAAACTCTTCCATGCTCTTGCCACTGAGAGATATCGCAAGAACTCCATTGCTACTCTCAAACTTACAGATGGAACAATAGTTAGTGATCATAACGCCAAAGAAGCAGCATTGTTTCAGGAATAACACACACAGATTGGGTGAGGCAACGCCATCTCAAATGAAATTTGATCTCTCCACAATCACCAAAAGAGTTGAAGGATTGGAAGTACTGTCAACTCCATTCACACATTCAGAGATTGATGAGGTAGTCCGAACCATGCCTAATGACAGAGCACCTGGCCCTGACGACTTCAATGGGCAGTTCTTAAAATCTTGCTGGCATATCATTAAGTATGATTTTTAAAAGCTATGTGGTGAGTTCTAGAATGGCAACTTGGACCTGACTAGCATCAATTCGGGATATATCACTCTCATTCCAAAAAACAATTCTCCAAAGACAGTGAATGACTTACGGCCAGTTACTCTGCTTAACTGCTGTTTAAAACTCATAACAAAAATTTTTGCGAACAGGTTACAGAAACTCATACTGAAAATTATCCATAGAAATCAATACGGCTTCATTCGTACTCGAACCACTCAAGATTGCCTCGCTTGGGCGTTCGAATATATCTATCAATGTAAACAGTCCAATGAGCCGATCATTTTGCTTAAGCTTGATTTTGCGAAGGCGTTTGACACAGTCGACCATTCAGCCATGCTCAAAATCATGCAACGCATGGGTTTTGATGACAGATGGCTTAGCTGGGTCTGCAGCATTTTTGATTCTGGCATCTCTTCCGTCCTGCTTAATGGCGTCCCGAGCTGTCAGTTTGCTTGCCGCACGGGTGTCAGACAAGGTGATCCCTTCTCCCCGTTGATATTTGTGCTCGCGGCCGATCTTCTGCAAGCGGCAGTCAATGATGCATACCACCAGCAAAAAATCCAACTACCCATTCCGGCCAGAGGCTCCATTGATTATCCTATCATTCAATACGCCGACGACACCATACTCTTGATGCCTGCCTGCCCTCGACAGGTTAAGAACATGAGACTTCTTCTCACTGACTATGCTGAATCCATTGGGCTCAAGCTTAACTTCAGTAAATCTCTGCTGATTCCCATTAATGTGGAAGAGAACATGGCAACCTATCTTGCTCGGCTATGGCAGTGCTCCATTGGCACTATGCCTTTCACTTACTTAGGCTTGCCGATGGGGACTACAAAACCATCCATGGCTGATCTGATGCCTCTTGTGGAAAGCACTGAATTTAAACTATCATCCACCCTTTATATGCTGGACCAAGGAAGCAAGTTGACTCTTCTGAACTCACTGATCACATCCATGATGATATACCCCATATGCATGCTGAAATTTCCACCCAAGCTAATTGAACACCTTGACAAGATCCGTAGAAGATGCTTGTGGCGCAAGCAAACTGACCAGGGGGAGACTGTCAACTCCCTGGCTGCTTGGGACTTGGTGTGTAGACCAAAAACCCACGGAGGCCTTGGCATCCTAAACATCAAGACCCAAAATACTACTCTCCTGCTGAAATTCCTTCACGGCTTTTACAACAAGAAAGATGTCCCCTGGGTCAATCTGGTCTGGGCCACATACTATGAAAACAAGGTGCCACATGCCACTGAGACATGTGGCTCCTTTTGGTGGCGGGACATAATGAACCTAAGTGATATCTACTGTGGGATTTCTTCGGTGCATATCGGAGATGGTACAACCGCTCTGTTTTGGAAAGATCTATGGAAGGAACACATAATTCAAGAATCATTCCCTAGAGCCTTTTCCTTTACTAAATTGGAAGATGCATCAGTGGCAAGCTTTCTGGCGATAAGCAACGTTCACACCGGCTTTCATCTTCCTCTCTCAGAACAAGCCCGCGAAGAACTTCTGCAACTTCAGGAACATAGTGCTGACACGGTGCCAGATGCTGCTACGCAGGATGTTTGGAGCTACCCATGGGGGCCACACTATACCTCGGCCAAATACTACAAATTCTTCTTTAGAAACATCACCGCTGATGACGCCTTCTCTTGGATCTGGAAATCCAAATGCATGATGAAAATAAAAGTCTTTACCTGGCTACTCCTAGCGGACAGAGTCAACACAAGAAATATGCTGAAAAGGAGACATTATAATGTGGGGGATGACGTCATCTGCTCATTATGCAACCGACAAGAGGAAGAAACGGTCGAGCATTTATTCTTTAGGTGTCCTTTCAGTCAGAGCTGCTGGAATGCTCTAGGCATTACTTGGACGAGTGATGGTAACAGACTTGCTCTTATCCATGAGGGGCGTCGGAGATGGCAAACTCACATGTTCATGGAAATTTTCATGTTGTCTGCATGGAGCATTTGGAAGGAACGCAATGGCTTAATTTTTGGGGGGTCCCGCACACCCTCGCATCTTGGAAAGAGCGTTTTAGGACTGACCTAGTCTTACTATGCCATAGGGTTAAACCCTCTTTGGCTGAGTTCATTCCTTTGTTCTCGGTGACAACACTGTAATTTTCCTTTCTTTCTCTTTTTTGCTAGGACCAAAACCTCCACACCCGTGTGGTGTGGGTGGTTATAGTTCTAGGAAAGCATGAGAAAAATGCTTATGAACCCTATGTAACAAAACACATCTGATTAATACATGTCAGTAGGATCCTCTCCTACTGTCTTTGACTGTTCAAAAAAAATCTGACCCGTCCCGCGAACTCGCGATCCAAGTGCCGAACGGACAGCACCTCTGTGTTCAACACACGTATGTCTTGATGACGCCTTCACCTCCTCGATCCAGCGAGCGATGGTGAAGTAGTAGCTCGAGTCCTCCGGTAGCACGACGGCGTGGTGGCGGTGGTGGTGGAGAAATCTCAGCAGAGCTTCGCTAAGCACTACGGAGAAGAAGAGGGATGCGAGGGAGAGGAGAGGCAGTGCCGTGGCGTGGAGATGTGCTCAAGGGTCCGGTGCCCTCTCTCTACCTCTCTATATATAGGGTAAGGGAGGAGGCGGTGGCGGCCCTAGGGTTTCCCCTAGGGGGGCGGTGGCCAGGGCAGATGGGATCTCCCCTAGGGTGACTTGCCCCCCAAGCCGGGTGGAGGGAACCCTAGAGGGGGCGCCTCACCTTTCCTAGTCACGTGGGAAAGGGTGAGGGGGCGCATAGCCCCTTAGTGGGCTGGTTTTCCCCCTCCCCTTGGCCCATGGGCCCCCCAACACTTGTTGGGGCCCCCCGAAACCCCTTTCGGTCATGTTGGTCATCACCCGGTACCCCCGGAACACTTCTGGACTCCAATACCCTTCGTCCAATATATCAATCTTCACCTACGGACCCTTCCGGAGTTCCTCGTCATGTACGGGATATCATCCAGGACTCCAAACAACCTTCGGTAACCACCATAACAACTCAACTATACTTATATCGTCACCAAACGTTAAGTGTGTAGACCCTGCGGGTTCGAGAACTATGCAGACATGACCGAGACACCTCTACAGTCAATAACCAATAGCGAGACCTGGATGCCCATATTGGTTCCTACTGTCGGCATCCTGGGAACGGGGGTCCCCAGACTTGCCTGCCTGCGGCCCACGGCGTGGCTCCACCAGCGGCCCTGTACAACCCATCTTCACCAGCAAGCACTCAAGACCCTCGCGAGGGGCCAAGCCTCGCGAGGCGGATGACACAAGATCTCCTTGGGGGCGGCCTCACCAGGCTGGCTCGCGAGGGGCGGAGAGATCAAGGCGAGGGGGTACCTCGTGAGGTCCCTGTGACGCAAGCCATGACGACCAAGGCCAGGTGGGCGCCAGCGCGCGTAGTGTACTCGTTTCCTCTTTGGTGCTAAAGAGGCAGGCGCAGGCGAGGAGTCCCTAGGCATCAGGCAAAGGTTTCCATATCGGTGCAACAAGACCAAGACCAGAAGGATGGCAGGACGGAGGTCACCATGGAGCCCAGGACGGCGTCATCACCGGAGCCTTTGGCAGGCGAAGACCACCTATAGTCAGGATAACTTGTACTAGTTGTCTCCCTTCAAAATTGGCCGTTGTTGGATCCCTTCCCGCTCAACATTTGGGAAGAGGACCAGGGCCTCTATAAATAGGACTAGCCACCATAGGAGGGGACGGATCTAAACAGATCAGACGGATCCAGACTCAGATCATCCACATCCACCCAAGCTCACCGAGCTCAAGAACACCTCTCCTCAGGAGGCAATTCTTCCCTTGTACTTGTTCATCCCCAGCCCAAGAGGCAATCAACCACATCACACTGGAGTAGGGTATTACACCACATCGGTGGCCCAAACCAGTATAAACCCCGTGTCCTTCGTTTTGTGAGTTCGATGCGTTGAGCCTTGAGATCGTGGAGAGCATGTGAGCTAGAGGGAGGAGAGATCTTCGTGCGCACCCCAGAGTTCGAACCTTAAGGGTTTTGCCGGAACCCGAAATCCAACATTTGGCGCGCCAGGTAGGGGTGCGCTGAAGCTTTCCTTCCGCTGATCCACGTTCCACCGCTCCACCGCAACCATGTCAGACGCGCGTCGAGCCCGCGCCAAGCGCCGGGCCGCCCTCGCCGCCCGTGTCGCTCAGACAGCTCCTGTCGGCGGGCCTCCCTATCGTTCTCCGTCACCCGCCGGCAACGCCGCCACCGGCCCGGCGGGAAACGAGCAACAAGTGTCCTTGCTGCACCCCTCTGTGCGGCGGGACGGCCGCACCGCCACTCCATCGCTAACTCCGGCCGGCTCATCGTCTCACGCTCGTCGCGCGCTCACGGACGCGCAGGCCGCGCTGCTCATGGCACGCGAGCTCCTGCGCTACCGCCCGGTCGACGACCTCTACGAGGACTGGCTAGATCGCATCGCCGAGCTCGTCAGCGCCGCTGGGGGCTCTCCCGCACCATCCCTCTCGCTGCCTCGCCCTCCACCAGCTGCGGGCGACGTGGCTCACAGAGCGCCTCCACTACCTTCGCACCAAGACGGTGCCCTGGCGCCAAGGCGCGTGGCCCCTTGGCGCGACCCACCGCGCCGGGCGCCCGCGCGAGAAGAAGGAAGCTACCAAGAAGTTCCCCGGCCGCAAGAAAATGCTGCTGCACTCCAGGCGCCACCACGACAAGACTGTGCGCCGCCTGCGGCAACGGTGCACGTACATCAAGGGCAGGCCCCACCTCTGCAAAGGGCCCCGGTGGCCACAGCAGGGTGTCGCGCCTTCACTCCAGAGCTGCGTAGCGTCGTCTGGCCGGGCAAGTTCAAGCCATACCTGCCTCCTCGCTATGACGGCACCCCCGACCCGCAGAGTTCTTGCAGCTCTACGAGCTGAGCATCGAGGCGGCCAACGGCGATGAGAAAGTCATGGCGAACTGGTTCCCCATGGCTCTCAAGGACGGTGCTCGCTCGTGGCTCCTGAACTTGCCCCCGGGCTCGATCTCTTTCTAGGGTGAGATGCGCGACCGCTTCGTCGCCAACTTCCAGAGCACTCGCGACCGCCTGCCGGCCGCGGGTGACCTACGCCGCATCAAGCAGCAGCCAGGAGAGACCCTGCAGAAGTACATCCAGCGCTTCAATAGCGTTCACCTCAAGATCCCCAAGGTGACGGACGAGGCCATCATTTCGGCGTTTTCCGATGGCGCCCGTGACGTCAAGATGAAGGAGGAGCTCGCCATCCACGAGGAGCGATGCACGGCTCTGGAGCTGTTCAACATGGCGACCAAGTGCGCAAGAGCTGAGGAGGGGCGCCTTTCCCTCCTCGAGCTCCCTGCTACCGACCTAGAGGAGAAGAAAGCCAAGGCCAAGGACGTGAAGCACAAGGGGGTGGCCGTGCTCGTGGCGGAGCCGGACAAGAAGCGCCGCCGGGACCATCCCGAGTCATCCAAGAGCAGCCGTCCGTTCTGCGCCTTCCACAACATGCACAGCCGCAACACCAATTACTGCCAAGAGCTTAGGGCCATTCAAGATGGACGCTTCGGTCGACGCCCCGAGCGCAATGACCGGGGCTACAGCCGAGGAGGAGGACGAGGTGGAGGACGCTGGGACGATCGTGGCCCCCGCCAGGAGTGGCGCGACCGGCCTCGTGAGGACCGCTGGCAGGACCAGCCTTGGGAGGATGCATGGAGGGATCAACCTCGTGAGGACCGCCCTCAGGGCAATGCTGGTCTCTCTCCACTGCCACCACCACCAAGAAGGAACAACGACCACCATCAGGACGAGGGGGCTGGGGGCTTCCAGGAGCCACGCGCTATCGCCTGCATCTTGGGCGGAGCTCAGGCCCCAGCATCCCAGCGCATCTTCAAGCAGTTTGCTCGCGAGGTGAATGCAGCCCTTCCCTGGCTCGAGGCCACGGACCCGCTCAGATGGTGCAAGTGCGCCATCACCTTCAGCTTGGCGGATCAGCTCAAATGCGCGGCTACCGCCGGCGCCCTCCCGATGCTGTGCTCGCCCGTCATCAGCAACGTCCAAGTCACCAAGACCCTCATCGATGGTGGCGCAGGGCTTAACGTCCTGTCCGTCGAGACATTCGACAACCTCCAAGTGCCATACGATCAGCTACAGCCTACCAAGCCCTTCTCAGGAGTGACCGACGGCTCCACCACCCCGATAGGGCAAGTCTGCCTCCTTGTCACCTTCGGCCAGCACGACAACTACCCCACCGAGCTCATCGACTTCGACGTCGCCCACATCCATCTACCATACAACACCATCCTTGGGTATCCGGCATTAGCCAAATTCATGGCAGTAACCCACCACGGCTACAACATCCTCAAGATGCCAGGAAGCGGCGGAATCATCACAGTCCCCTGCGAAGAAAGAGATGCGGTGTGCTCCCTTGAGCGCACCTTCCAAGCTGCAGCAATCGAAGACCCCGACAACCAAGGCACCATATACCCTCCTGAGGCCATCCCCAAGAAGAAGAAGCAACTACTCCGCACAGGGCCTCAGGAGAGCGGCGTATCCAGCGGCGCCGCCTCAGGATCATCGCCCGCACCTAGGGCACCTCCCTCCCTCGCATAGGAAGGCGCGTCCGGTGCCCTCCTCGGGCGAGGCTCGGGGGCTCTCTTTTGGAGGGCCTCGGACCTAGCCAGTATCACGAGGGAGGCACTCGGGCACCACGTGGAGGCGTGCTTTGTGGCACATTTCCCTCAGGAGGGCACCGGGCGAGGAGCGCCCGGCGCTTAGGAGTTCATCTTCGAGGCCACCCAAGAGCTTCAAGAAGCAAGAGCCATGCGCGGCGACCGCCGCCCACCACCCGGTGCAGCTCCCCATCTAGGCGAGGATGGCAGGCTGCGCGTCTGCATCGACATCCCAGGGCTCAACAGAGCCACGTCTCAGGAGCGCTTCTGGCCTTCACGCGTTGGGCAGTGCGAGGGCCCACCTCACAGCTACGTCTGCATGCCATTTGGCCTGCCGAACATGGCAGTCGCCCACTAGTGCCACCTATGGAGCATCCTGGCAGCCCAGGAGGCCAGGCATCACGCAGTCCTGGTGGAGATGGAGACAGTCCTCAAGGAACCACCCGAGCCCCCAGAGCCTCCCGAAGCTCGGGGCCCTGGTGGCTCGTGAGGAGTGACTCCTTCATCACGCGTCTTTGACTACCTCAACACTCCTTTGACAACGAAACCAGGTGACATTTTCCAAGTTTATTTAGCTAGGAGCGCCCCTCGGGCTGCATTATTCCCAGGTCGCACGGGCCTGTCCCTGCGGCATGTATCCTTTTGCATCTTTAGCTTACTCTCCTGGGGGCGCCCCTCGGGCTGCATCATCCCCAAGCCGCTCGGGTCTGTCCCAATGGCATGTATCATTCTCGCATCTATCTAGGCTAGTCCGCTTCCTCTCATGAATTATCTAAGGTTATTACTCACCTGCCCGGCGCCTCGCCACCACGGGAGCCGCGCGCCGATCGTCTTTCTTCAGGATCCTTTGCATGAGAAGACTAGGTACAACGTCTATGCTTGGGTCCATCCCTGCAGTGTCGATAAACCCAACGGCTGAGCTCTGGCTCGCGGGTCGGCCCTATTCACGTCACCTCCAGGGGTCGTTGGTGCTTGGCCTTCTCATGCGATAGCCTCAGGAGATTCGTTCAGCGCAGGTTGCCTAACCATCTTGCAGGACCACCACAGTCATCAAGAACCAAGACCAGGCGCAACCCGCCTTGAGGTAGGGCCTCGTGAGTCCCGCGCTGGCTCACGAGTGCCAGACACACCTCATCCAGCCCTGCCGTGCAAGCCACGTGTCAGGGCGGGGATGTACACGCCCCGGGGGCTCCACCCAGAGGGAGCCCTCACCCACGCACCAGTGGAAGCACCATGCTCTGTGCTGGCAGGCAACACGGTCGAGGAGCGGCTATGCCCGTGCAAGTGCGGAAGCGCTATGCTCCGCGCTGGTGATAAACAACTGAGGGCGGCCCCATGGCCGTACCAACCTCAGAGAGCCACCCGGCTCAGTGTCCGGCTTCACCGCAACGCTTTCCCCTCGGGAGAGCCGCGCAAGGGGGCTGCGCTCGGGTCACGCCCAAGCGTACGCCGCCCTGCCAGGTCTCTCGGACCTGGTCGTCACGCGCCCTCCCGAGCGCAGCCAAGGTATGAAGGTCGTTTCGGCGTCAAGGGGGACTCCTGAGCATCGCGACTCAGGAGCCTAACTGGCCATGTAACCCCTCACCCCTTGGTCTCGTCCTGGTGATCCAGACGACCCAACGGCGGCTGAGGTATGCGCGGGGTCGGGCCCTGCCGACGTAGAACATAAAGCAAACAGGAAAGAAATTGCGGAACTCAAATAAATATTACAAGACATATTGTTCTCCAAATATCAAGCATAAGTTTAACGCCTCCACGAGGCATGGTACGTGCAGAAGCTAAGCAGGAAAAGGAGTCGCCAGCAAGTCATCTCCTCACCCCTGCACGCTGCCATCGCGTGCAAGAGGCGCCCCCTTGACGGCAATGTTGCCCTCACCTGTGCCACCCGCCGGAGTTGCAGGTTCAGCAGCACCACCAGTTGGGGGCGCAGGGTCGAAGGCACGGAACTTCTTCAGCAAAGCCTCCACCTGGCCCTCACGGCTTTGGCAGCAACTGCACAGTGCTCATCATCCACAGGCTCCAGCAGCTCGTCGAGGTTGGCGTCAGGATCACGAGATGGAGGTGGCTGAAGACGCGTGTCAGCGCGGCCGAGGAAAGCGTGCGGGCTTCTCCCTCTACCAAGGGGCCGATTCCGCCCACGACCTCCTCAAGCGCCTCGACCAGATGAGGAAGCAGCTGGGTGAGGCCCTCGTCATCTGTAGCCAGCGGCTCCTCCAAGCCCTTCTCATAGAGTGCCCGCAGCGCCATGCGGGACCTCTCCTCAAGGGACTTGAAGGCCGCGCGGTCCTCAGCCAGGATCTTCGCCTTGGCTTCCAGCTCGGCCTTCTCTGCCTCCATCTTCTACTCCAGCTTCTCTAGCTGGTTGTGCTCCATAGCCTGTGCCTTCGCCAACTGCTCCAGCTCGGCGTCATGATCCCTGACGGCGTCTTCTCGGGCCTTCATCTTCTCCTCCTCCGCCTGGCGACCTCGAGCTTCGTCCGCACACTCCTTGCGCATGATCTCCAGCTCGGCCTCCAGCGACCGACAGTGGTCCTGGGTGGCCCCGGCTTCCTGCAGCGCAACCTCGCGAGCGGCCGCGGCTTGGGCGATGGCCTGCTTATCCTTCTCGGAGGCCGCCGCAGCCTGGCTCAGCGCCACCCGGACGGACGCATCAGAGTGAAGCCAGCCAGAAATCAACTCCAGGCGCCCGGCCACCAGGTGACGGTCAGTGCCTTGAAGATCCTTCCGCAACAGGGTCAGTGCAGAAAGAGCGTGTTCTAGGACGTCAGCGGAGGCGGAAGGATCCGGGGTCAGCAGTGCGTTGGGGGAAAAAGGAGGCAACGTCGTCACCATGGCCTGGGAGGCTGGGAGCTCCTGAGCCTTGGCGACCTTAGCAACCGAGCCGGACGTTGGCACCTCCGGAGCTAGCAGGGCTACGGGGGCTGCCTCCTCCGGAGGACGCTCCCCCAAGCCTCGCGAGGATGATCGGGCCGGAGAAGCACGAGTGCAGTCACTGCCCTTCCCCGCGGAGGGGGGTGCAGCTGCCGCAGGCGATTGGGTCCCGAGCAGTGCCACCACTTCCTCCCTCCTCTTCTTCGCCGCGGGTGTCGTCCTAATGGCGCAACAGAGAAGCATCAAGAATCAGTAGCAGAAGCAAGAACAAGACAAGACGAAGGAAAGCAATGAAGGCAAATGCAGCCCGCGCCAGCCTTTTGTCAGCCGGGCAGTTGCCGAGGCAGCATGGGGAAGCGGAGACGCCCACGTCTCATCAATCGCCATGCGTCAACCGAGGCCGCATGCTGTTGGGGCCTGCAGCGCTCCGCACTTGTCCCTTGGCTTCGCCTCAAAGCCAAGTCGGAGCGCGCCTTGGGCCTGGGGGCTACTGTCGGCGTCCTGGGAACGGGGGTCCCCAGACTTGCCTGCTTGCGGCCCACGTCGTGGCTCCACCAGCGGCCCTGTACGGCCCATCTTCACCAGCAAGCACTCAAGACCCTCGCGAGGGGCCAAGCCTCGTGAGGCAGATGACACAAGACCTCCTCGGGGGCGGCCTCACCAGGCTGGCTCGTGAGGGGTGGAGAGATCAAGGCGAGGTGTACCTTGCGAGGTCCATGTGACGCAAGCCATGACGACCAAGGCTAGGCGGGCACCAGCGCGCACAGTGTACTCGTTTCCTCTTTGGTGCTAAAGAGGCAGGCGCGGGCGAGGAGTCCCGAGGCATCAGGCAAAGGTTTCCATATCGGTGCAACAAGACCAAGACCAGCAGGACGGTAGGACGGAGGTCACCATGGAGCCTAGGACGGCGTCATCACCAGAGCCTTTGGCAGGCGAAGACCACCTTTAGTCAGGATAACTTGTACTAGTTGTCTCCCTTCAAAATTGGCCGTTGTTGGATCCCTTCCCGCTCAACATTTGGGAAGAGGACCAGGGCCGCTATAAATAGGACTAGCCACCACAGGAGGGGACGGATTTAAACGGATCGGACGGATCCAGACTCAGATCATCCTCATCCACCCAAGCTCACCGAGCTCAAGAACACCTCTCCTCAGGAGGCTGTTCTTCCCTTGTACTTGTTCATCCCCAGCCCAAGAGGCAATCCACCACACCACACTGGAGTAGGGTATTGCACCACATCGGTGGCCCGAACCAGTATAAACCCCGTGTCCTTCGTTCTGTGAGTTCGATGCGTTGAGCCTTGAGATCGTGGAGAGCGTGTGAGCTAGAGGGAGGAGAGATCTTCGTGCGCACCCTAGAGTTTGAACCTTAAGGGTTTTGCCAGAACCCGAAATCCGACACCTACATATTCTACGAAGATCTTATCGGTCGAACCTCGATGTCAAGGATTCACACTACAAAAAAAATACACTTCCGTGATGATACGTGTTTGTCACAGTAGGTCACGTTTTCTGTCATGCATGTACATCCATGACAATTTTATGACAGAATCAAGATAGTCATACCTGTGCTATCGTAGAAGTGTTCCATGACATTACCAAAATTATCATCACGGAAGTGTCCACTTCCATGACGATAAGTCGGGCGTCACAGAAGTGCTTTCGTCAAGGGTGACCGACACGTGGCATCCACCGTAACGGAACGCCGTTAAGCTATCGGGTCCAGTTTTGGATCCGATAACCCGTTAATAGCCCCGACCAATGGGGATTTTCCACGTGTAAAATTATCATTGGCCGAAGGAAACACGTGTCGGCTCACCGTTGGGACAGATGTCATCCACTCATTGGACCCAAAGCGCCTATGATACGTCGACATGTGGCACGGCCCAACAGAGGCCCATTCCTGTGAAAAGGCCGGCCCGTTTGACTTGGTCAAAAGGTGGCGGACTGGCCCATGGCAAGCCTGTTAACGGCATGTTTGCATATAGCCCATTTACAGCCCGCTAACCCAGGGCTCGTTTACAGCCTATCCGAATTAGGCCCAGTAGCGTCATCTGGGCCGTCCAATATAATTCCAGCCCGTTTTAACTTTCGGCCCATGTATGGCCCATGACGTATTTCGGCCCATATGAGTCCCTTTGTAACTCTTGGCCCATTAATGGACCGTGGTGAAACCGGCCCGTAATGAACAGTGTATCACTTTATACCCATTAGCGGCCCATTATTCCATTGGGTCGTTTCCTGCCCGTGTTACCTTTCGGCCTTCTGAGGGCCCATTTATTCTTGGGCTCATTTCCAGCATTCGGTTACTTACGGCCCGTTACTGGCCTTTTCTGCTTTTCATAGCATCATCAAATACGGCATATTAACGGCCCGTTATGGTCAGCCCATAAAACGTACGATTTCCACTCTAGCCCGTTTACGGCCCCTTATACGGCCCGTACAAGGCCCATAGATGAGACGGCCCGTAGAAGGCCCATGGATCCTACGGGACATAGAAGGCCCATTGACCCGACGGCCCATAGAAGGCCCATTGATCCGACGGCCCATAGAAGGTCCATGGATCCGATGGCCCATAGAAGGCCCATGGATCTGACAGCCGATAGAAGGCCCACGGATTCGACAGCCCATAGAAGGCCCACGGATCCGACGGCCATAGAAGGCCATGGATCATCCGTCCCGTAGATGGCCCATGGATCGTACGGCCTGTGGAGGGCCATGGTCACTACAAAGTTTGGGCGAGTTGGCCCCCATTTGAATGATATAGCATATTCAAAGAATTATCCTACTCTATACTATCACCTCTAAAAAACATACACTATACAATAAAGAGACTAAGGCATAGAAATGTAGAATAATCCTACACTATACAATAAAGAAATTACAGCCGATTATACCCACTGGGCATTATGGTTCGGCACCAGTGATAATAAAGCATACACAAACAGCAAATTACATACACTGGGCAAATACAGCTCATACATCATGGACGCGCATCAACATAACTTACCATTTGAACTATAATCTCTTCAGAAAATAGGATTGGCCAGATTTAGATAGCACAAATTTTAGTCTACAAAATCTCCAATTCCTTCGTTGTTACCTCAGTGTCTTGTTTCATTTTTTTGACTCCTGCATCTAATACCTGCATGTCCAGTCTCAACTTGTTGATTGTACGTTCAGAATCATGTACACGTTGTCTTGCCACCTCTAGTTGATACTCGAGAACATCAGCACATTCCAATTCCAATCCATAATCATTCGGTAATGGCCATGCTGCACTGCTCGCAGATCTTTGTGTTGATGTCACTTCATCCTGAAATGTTTCTATAAGTACACATGACTAGGGAAAAATATAGTTACAACAGTGAAGCGAGCAAGAAAAACTATTTTGTACATGGCAAAATAGGACTAACAATAATGTTACACGTCATGAAGCATAAGCAGGTGATATTTTAAAAATTATAAAAAAGGGTAGTCTGTGCAGCCTGCATACAGAAATCTCTCTTAGCTCACCAGAGGAGCATGATGTTGGGGCCCAATCCAAAACACAGACAAGTTACAAATTTAGACAGCACGTTGCGTAGAAGTAAGCAAGTAGTTGGCCATTCTGTAGCTCAATTAAAGTCTTAGGGAGCATAATGAACAGCAGAGGGTTTCATACAAACATACTACAGCAAGCAAAACTATGCAATCATTAGCCTAGTATAAACTAGATTGTGAGCCTCATGCAATAATAGTTGGTTAATAGACTTCAAAGCTTCAGGCACACTTCGGCAGAGTAATTAAATGGTAAGGCCTTTAATTATGTCAACTAATAGTTATACAAGTACCCAACATCAGGCATCATTCTTTGGGCATCTTAATAACTGAGGACAAATAAAGCAATTGAAAAGAGCAAATTAACTATGCCTGAAACAAACAAGGAATTGAACTGTTGAGTTGGATACAATGCCTTACCTTAACAGGTTGAAGAGGCTCGGCGCAGCTCCTACTTCTCTTGCAAGGCTCCTTCCTAACATCTTGTACTTGGAAATCCTCAATCTTATCTTCATTGCACCCCCTCTGCAAGGTGACACAAACTAGTTACTCATCTCCTTGGAAGATAAATATGCATACTTTCCAGTCTGTGAACACAAAAGGATGAGATTATAACAAAACAACACCACATAATGAAACATGCCGCATCTCTTGCACTTGCACACAATGAAATGAGCATTTACTATGTCTGCACTATGTAAAAACTAGGCATACCTTCGAACTGGATCTCCAGGTACTCTTGGAGAGCCTACTTTAGTGTACAGCCAAACCTTTATGTCACCTATGAGTTAGAAAAGGCCCCACTATAGCAGCCCTTAGTGTTTAAATCATTGACAAGCTCTGTTAGAGTGTTAGGTCAAGAACATCAAGTAATCAAAGCAAACAGTCCTAGTATGGCTGGCTGATGCAAACAAGCAATTGAACAGATGTGTGAGCAAATCTTACATATCAAGAAAAAGAAGCAAAGAAGGAGGCTTAAAGACCATCACTTGAGTGGCCAGATTTAAGGGGCATTTAAACATCATGTGCAACGTATGAACTAAAATAAACATTGCATATTCCAGATTCTACAATGGAATGCACATGTATTAGGTTATGTCATGTATGATGATGCCTAATGTACACTATAGCAGGCAGGAGTGATTCATCATTGCACGCACAATTGAATTGCAGGTTAAGGGCCAGTTCTATTCCGCCTTTTCAGGGCTTATTGTCAAAATAAGCCATAAAAGATGTAAAGAAGTCATTTTTGAGTTATGGGCTTAGGCTTAACTAATTTCGCTTTGGAGGGGGGTGTTTCGGGTAGAACCTCACTAAAAATTGAAGGGAAGGGGAATAGTGAAATGACTATGTTGTCTACCTATATTACACTCAAAATGCAACTGGTGACGCCCGCGTCACACCTCACCCTCAAGTAAAAACAAACACGCAAGCGTTCATTGCCCTGCCTGCTTGCATCTCCTCTCCCCTTTCCCTCTACCTCGATCCCCTGCCTGCAGCAATAGGGTTCCTCCAGCAAGCCGTCGCCACTGGTCCCATATGGCATGGTCCTCGACGATGCTCTGTCCAGCTAGGCTACATGGCCGGCGGGTAGGGGCAAATCTCCATGGCTGCTCCTCCCTCTGGCGCCGCCCCTCATTCTCATGGTCTCCAGCAGCTGCTCCACCGTGGTTCGTCCAACGCACTACTCCGGCAGGCGCTGCACAACTACAGCTGATGCCACATTGCGGTAGAAGGCACCTTATTCCCCCTCCCCACCTCCCAGGCCATGGCCTTGAGGTGCTGTTGAAGGATGAGCTCATCCAACAAGGTGAGGATATCCTCTGATTTTTTGCCAAATTTTCATTCTGATCCACTATACGATGAATTGCTATGAGCTACTTCTGCTGCTGCTATATGATGCATTGCTATGAGGTGCTCCTGTTGCTGCTATATGATGAATTGCTATGAGCCGTTGCTGCTATATGATGAATTGCTATGAGTTGCTGCTGCTGCTATATGATGAATTGCTATGAGCTGCTGCTGCTGCTATATGATGAGTTGCTATAAGCTGCTCCTGCTGCTGCTGTATGATGAATTGCTATGAGCTGCTCCTGTTCATGCTATATGATGTATTGCTATGAGCTGCTCCTGGTGCTGCTATATGATGAATTGCTATGAGCTGCTCCTGCTGCTGCTATATGATGAATTGCTATGAGCTTCTCATGCTGCTGCTATATGATGAATTGCTATGAGCTGCTGCTAGTATATGATGAATTGCACACTGCTGTTGCTGCTGCTGCTGTATGATGAGTTGCTATGAGCTGCTGCTGCTATATGATGCTTTTAGGTGATGCTGCTATATGATAATAACCAGCCACTTGGACCATCAAATTTCAATAAATAATTGTTCTTCATTTAAATGTGGGTCATGCGTTTTTCGTTTAAATTAGGCAATGGGATCTCTATGGAAAACATTGACCAAAGTAGATTATGCCAAGTAGATGGTATCTTTGTATTTGCATTTTGAGCAAATAGTGATGGTATGTTTTCCTATCATATTAATTACTGCACTGGGTTCAATTTGTGATGTTTGCAAGTCAAATTAATTTTCATATGGGAAGCAAAATGAAAAAATATAATGCAATCTAGACTTTTCACTGATCATACCAAAGATAAGCTGAAAACACAATGAAAAGAACTGGTTGGCTTATTACATGGAGCTTATATTCATAGGTGCTTATTTTCTTAGGATAACTCATAATAACTGTCCCTAAGAAACTTGGCCAATAGAACTGACATACAAATAACATGTCACGATGATTGCAATGGAGGAGTGACGTACCATAGCACACTGTATAGGCTCACCGTTGGCTCTCCTTTTTTTGCGATGTTCCATGAAATTGCCACATACATCTTGTACTTTTTCATTGTGTAACCCTATCTGCAAGTTGACACGGCTAATTTCAAACATCTCTACATGATACTACATTGCATATCCCTTGCGCATATTTAAACCACCAATTAATGATTGTGTGCGTAGCATAAACTAGCCATGACTCTGTGTGCTGGACTAGGAAGCACTCTAAGGGAGCCTAATGTAGTGTACTGGAATTCCTACATGCCACCTACGATTTTGTGTAATGTACTGCCTCTGTTCCTAAATATATGTCTATGTAGAGATTCCAGTATGGACCACATACAGATGTATATATATGCATTTTCGAGTGTAGATTCACTCATTTTGCTCCGTATGTAGCCTATAGTGGAATCTCTAGAAAGACTTATATTTAGGAACGAAGGTACGAGGTAGTATCATGTATGACATCTACATATCTAATTTAGCAGCCAGTAGTAGAAATCATTGTCTGCACAAAGGGATTACTGGTGGAAAATCTTAGCAAAGCACGCTGGCAGGCACAGAACAATACAACAGAGAGAGAGAGAGAGAGAGAGAGAGACGCTTACAAGATCATAGCAATGCCTCGGTCCAGGATCTTGGTTGGCCAAGCTGATAGATCCAGAAGAAACATCGTCCTTGTAGTTTTTGCCAGCTGCATAACAGGTAACAGCGACCTGTTAGTATATTTGAAGTACATCGGGCAGGTGATGCTGGACGGGTTTAAAGGTGACAAGTACCTAGGCCGTGGCGGGTGCTTGGCATCTTGCCAGACGGTGGGAATCAGGTTAGAAACGTCAAGGGTGATGATGTTGCGCTAGCTGTCAGGGTCCGGTAAGGAGATCTAGAACCGTCGGGTAGGGTGTTTGTGGAGCGGCTCCGGTAGGGTGGACTACGGTGTGGGCAAAACGGATCTGTGGCCGTGGACGAGGGTGTAGGTGAAGCTGCTCCGGTGGTTGGGTTAAGGATGGTGTCGATGATGCGGATCCGCGGCCGTGGACGGGGCGTCAGAAGCTACTCCGGTAGGTTGGGTGAGGGTGCGAGGAAGCGGATCTGAGGCCGTGGACTTGTGAGTTGGAAAAGCAGCCCCGGTAGGGTTGAAAATGCTATAGGCGAAGCTACTCTGGTGGGGTTGATGATGGTGTCGGCGAAGCGGCTCCGGTAGGGTTGAGGAAGGTGTCGGCGAAGAGGATCAGAGGCCGTCGACGGGGGCGTCGGTGGGGCGGCTCAGGGGGGTGTGGACGAAGCGTCTCCGGTGGGGAGTACGAATGAGCCGCTACAGATGCGCTGCGGTTGACGAGAGTACCGGCGAAGCAGATCCGGCGCCGTGGACAAGGTCGGCACTGAATGGGCTGTGGTACAGTGGTGGATGAGCAGTCTACTTGTTTCTAGGGGAGGTGGGAGGGGTAGATGCGGCCGCAGAAGCAGATCCGGTGAGGTGGACGCCGCTGGCAGTGAATGGGCTCTGGTACACCAGTGGATGAGCAGTCTAGGGTTTCGAGAGGGGAGGGGAGAAAGGCCGATGAAGTACGGACGACGTGATGTGAGATGCTCTAGTGCTGTGGAGTTAGTCGTTTTTGCGGGAGGGGAGAGGAAATGGGGGTGCCGTGTAGTGGGGGAACCGGAAGTTACCAAAGCAGCCCCGACCTATTATGTAGATGAGGGCGGTATTGTAACTGTTGGTCTCCGTGCACCAAGGACAAAAGGGGAATTTCACATGCTAAAGACTAAGGTGGCGGAAATTTTAGAAGGAGGCGGGAGATTTTGCCGCCCGCGAGATCTTTCGTATCCAGTTTCAACTAATTTTGGACCGTGCTAGCGGGAAGGTCATGCAAGACTATGTACACGGGGCACGCGTCAGCAGTTAATAACTGGTGTGAAGTCCACCCCAGAAAAAAAGACAATAAGTCGGGATGATGCGCCAATAACTTAGACGTTCACACGGGCGCGGCCAATCGTACGGGTGTAGTGGCGTGTTCACAAAAAAAGGGATCAAACGCTCAGCCTATGTATTTCTCGTGTAAATAGATAATTTAGTGCAATTGGTTATTTACTTTAAACATAATGCATTGACGTGTTAGTGTAGAGGCGCACAAAAAGAAATGGATATTGTAGTCCGCTACTTAAAAGTGTTACCTCATATGATTACATAGCCTCCATTTCATAAATTGCATACCCGTTGAATTCATATATGAATATTACATATATTACTTCATAATAGAACCTTAAATCATCCAAGACTAATGATTTTTAATGCAAGAGTAACAATGGTGCATGTACATGATAGCTACATTGGTTGTTTGAAGAAACATCACTGTAACTTTGGCATGCACAACTGAAAAGGTTTATTTAAATAGAAAAAAATGTGATATGTGAGTGTCCAATCTTTATAGCGTTGAATCGATATTTTACCTTTGGCCACGATACGAAGTAGATATTGATTTATGTTCAAGCGATGCACGTCCACGATCGCTAGATAGTGATACGTGAATGAATTGTGCAATCTCTCTCACACGCATACATATCTCATTTCCCTGTGGGCATCGGAATCACACACGCGCACTTCGTGTATTTCTCTCCCTCCGTCAAGGTTAGAATTCGTCTTTCTAACCCGTCCTACAAGTCTCTCACACAGAAACACACACACTCTCTCTGTCGAACACGCCCACCCCTTTAATTGCGCCCACCCACAGCCACTAATGTCTCAAAGTATAATAATGTCTCTCACACATATGCCTAAGGTTAACTCGAGTTCTGGAACCATATGAATACATACAATGGGATTCCAGCAGAGCACCTTTTGTTTTGAGATTTCACTCTCTCTCTCCCTCTCTCTCTCACACACATGCGCGCGCGCGTGCGCGCACACACATTGTTTCTCGCTTCATTTTTTCCAGCACTTGCATGCACACAATTTTGTTTATCTTCGTGATGCTTTAAGTATGCCTCGCACAAATGCTATCTACCTATCCCTTAATATAGCTAGATATGTGTCACACAAACTCCTTCTCCCTACTAGCAAGATGCCCATGCGTTGCACCGAACATCAAGATGCATTTGTATGAGTAGTTTATCTTGTGGGAGAAAAGGATGAACGAGGGAATGCCTTATTTGCAAATGCAGAGAGGGGTGTGGGTATCTTTTTGCAAAATTGCCACGGTTTCCTTCCTATCCGTCGGATATAAATCGGATGGCCTATATTGCAGGATGGCAGGAACGCCATCATCACCAACTCTATTTTTTATAAGAGTAGGGATATGTAAGTGTCACTGCCCCCCCCCAACACACACACCCACACCCACACAACCACACACACACACACTTCCCAACACTGAAGGAGTAGGGTGACACCACGATCTTGATACTAATCTATCGACTGGCTTCTCTCTCAAACACACACACACACGCACACACACTACCCGACACCGAAGGAGTAGGGCGGCACCTCGATCTTGATAGTAATCTATCTACTCCTCTTTCAAACACACACACACACACTCGCTAGTTGTGCCTCTGTGCCTACCGCGCACACTCTCGATACGTCTTTCTCTCCCTCCCCCTCCCCCCACCCCAACAATGACAGCAGAAGGGTGACAACTCAATCTGATCGTAATCTGTCAATTGGTTTCTCTCTCGAACATTGTGTCTGTGTGCCTCGCTTAGTAGCCCCCTCGATATGTAGACTTCTCGCGCGCGCACAGCTATAGTGACGATGACGCTGAACCCAGTGTGCCTCGTTTTTACCGGCCTCATGTGATAGTTTTCACCCTGTTTTCTGTTAATTAACAAGGCAACATTTTCTTTGTTACTACTAGTGAATCTGAAATGATTCGGGGCAGACATAAAATATATCACTTCAACCCAATTATTGCAGTAACTATTTTAAAAGAAACTAGCTAGATGCCCGTGCGTTGCACGGAACATCAAGATGCATTTGTATGAGTAGTTTATCTTGTGAGAGAAAAGGATGAATGAGGGAAGGCCGTATTTGCGAACATGGAGAGGGGTGTGGGTATATTTTAAAAAAATTGCCATAGTTTTCTTCCTATCCGTTAGATATAAATCCGACGGCCTATATTGCAGGATGGCACGCACACCATCATCACCAACTCTATTTTCTACTCCCTCCGTTCCTAAATATTTGTCTTTTTAGAGATTTCAACAAGTGACTACATATGGAGCAAAATGAGTGAATCTACACTCTAAAATATGTCTACATACACATCCGTATGTGGTAGTCCATTTGAAATCTGAAAAAGACAAATATTTAGGAACGGATGGAGTATAAGAGTAGACATGGAGATATATCTCCAGCATGGTCTACAACAAATATGTGCTGGACTGGTTAGCACCGGATGCTCGCAACGCGATGACATGAGTTCGAATTATGTCTTTAACTTTATATTTTTATATTATATATTACTTATTTAATATATACTTCTTTCGCTACTGTACTGACAGTAGAACCCACAGAGTACTTAGAATACAAGATTGAGGATGGACTTGTTTCTTTTTAACTTTCTGTACGAAGCTGTAGCCACCCTGCAAGTCACGTGTACACTGTACATGCAATTAAATTTTTATAGAGGGACAATCATACACGCAATTAACTCAAATGGATTGGATGTTACTCTATTATTTCCAGCATAAGAGCATCTCCAACGGCAGTCGGCAAATTTCCTCCCGCTTCCTTCCGCGGAGGACGACATCAAACTCCAGTGGCATACATTTTCACAACTCTAACCAACCAGATGAAATTCGTGCAAACACGGACTGATTTCATATAAGCATGAAGGATTTCGTATTAAAAAGCCGGATCTTCATATAAACATGATGAATTTCATTACATTTACATGAACTAAGCGGTGCCAATCCGGCTCTCTTTGTATAATTAATACTCCCTCCATCCGGAAATACTTGTCCTAGAAATGGATGTATCTAGACTTATTTTAGTTATAGATACATACAATTTATCCATTCTTAGAACAAAAATTTCCTGCCAGCTAGAGAGGGAGTACATAGTCTAAATGGCCGCCCGCGGATCCCTTTGTCTTCCTCATGTCCGGCAGACACTTTGCGGAGTCGACGAAGGTCCTCGGAAGAGACGAAGAAGCAAAGAAACCACCTGGTTGCGCAGTCGTCGCCTCGGCGGTGACCTTCATGGGACCCAAGTGGCGGCGGCCTCCCGTATTCTACTTCTCCTCGATGATGGCGGCGGACACGGAGAAGCTGGCCACCGACTCATCGCTCTCCATGCACCCGGCTTCTGTCTCTACCTGCATGGCGCTGCCGCAGGCACGGGAGGCGCGCCCACAGATACGGGAGACGCGGCACCGCAGACACTGGTGGCGCGGTACGACGCGGCAGTGACGACGCCCGTACCGGTGTGCTCGCCGCCGTGCCGGCGTGGAGCAACTCGCCACTCCTCATCGAGCTGAACTGGAGCGGCGAGTTGCTGAACCACGCGCCTGCTTGGGGCAGCAACTGGCTCCGTCGGCCAAGCGAGGTTGGTGAAGCACCGAGCGGCCTCGCCCGTATCCGGAGGGCTCGGCGGGCCACCCAGCCGGGTAATATGCCGGAGAACGGCTCCTCAGAAGCCATCGGAAGACTGGAGAAAATGGTGAAGGAGGAGATGGGGGAGCGGCGGAGGGGTGCGATTCTTGCCCGCTGTCTGTCTGGCCTCGTGTAAATAGAGGGCAGATGGTAGGAGCTTGGCCGGCGCCTGGCCTCGTTTAAACTGAGGGCGGGCGGGAGGAGCTCGGCCGGTGTTGCGTTTAATTCCGGGCCGCTCATGAACGGACGTGTGGCCGGAGTAGGTTTCTCGGTTTGCATGCGGGTTTAACGGAGGGGTTTGATGGAGGCGAGGAGGCATGTTCAGCCGGGCGTGCAGCGGGCGGCGCAGTACTATTCGATTTGACAGCGGGCGGCTCAGTTCCCGATAGGGCTTTAATGCAGACGAGGGAGGGAGTAGCGGTTCCGAAAATGTTGAACGGCCAATGCATCCTCCCTCAATTAATGCATGAGGGAAGTAATGGGAGGAGGACCGGGAAAAGAGGCTGCACGATGTGAATGCAACGCAGTTTGCCCTCATATAAAGGCGCCCCTCCATTCCAATGCATCTACCACATCGTACGCACCTAAGCATTTGCCTAAGCACCTACACTAAGCGCAAAAGAGCTCACTCCAGACCCATGGCGGCGATGCGCGCGAGCGGCCAGCGGCTGTGCCAGATGGTCCACGACGTCGGCCTGCGGCATGGCGCCGAGGATCGTCTCCAGACGGTGTTGGAGACCGGCTGGTGGATGGCCGCCGTCGACACCAACTACGACTCTCAGTTGGACCAGATGATCGTTGCCACCACCAACAAGTTCACCGTCCTCAAGAAGCTTGCGGACGACATCGCCGTACTCCTCCAGCCCGCGCGCCCGGGCTCCTCATTGCCTGCCACCCTAATTGGCCTCCATGGCCAGAACCTCTTTCAAGCACTAGTGGCCCTGCGACTGCCCGCCGACGCCACGAGGAATGTCCACCTGGAGGTCGCGCTCGCCGCGAGGCGCCTCGCCCTGCAAGAATTCATCGACCTACACATCCACGTGTACGAGCAAATCGTGTACATAGGTATCTACAAGGCCAGTGAGGACGCTACGACGTTGGCCTTCCTCAACCAGCTGGAAGCCTTGGATGCCTTTGCTGAGAAGCACCTCGACCTCGCCACAAAAGCCGCCGCTCCTTAGCCGTCGGTCGGTGGCCCGGCGCACTAAGTTGAGGAGGAGGAGGTCGTACATTGATGGATGCATCTTTCTTCTTGCCTTCTGTAACCACCACTGCAATCGCATCATAATCGTGGCCTTAATTCTTATTGTGTTGTTGCATTCTCGTTCCAGTCAATACCGACATGTGCGATCCCTTTGCTTAATTATATGCATCACTGTAACTAGTACTCCATCCGTCAATTTATAAGTTGTGCTTACCTTTTCCATCAACTTCGTGCAACGTGCGGGCATCTTACTAGAAACACTAGAACATGTCGGACCGCATGTGACCAAACCGATGATGCCCCAACCTAGCTACTACATACCCTGCTTATCTGGCGGAAATAGCCCCGCCCTAGCGTTTCCAATCGTTATTTCTATCTATCGATCGTGCCAAGGAGCAGAACCAAAATGTTACAATTTATACATGTTTCTCTACTCCTACTCCTATAAAAGACTCAGTTGGTGATGGTGGTGTGTCTGCCATCCGTCGTTTCTGACCATTAGATCTGCATCTAACGGTTGTGAGGTAAGTTGTGGCATTTTTGCAACAATAGCCCACTTCTCTGCTCTAATTTGCAGAAAACCCCTTATTATCTTGAAAGCAACCACATCCCTCCCTCACCTCATCAAAACAGCCTGAGAAATATATTTTGAGTGAAAAGTACTCCCTCCGTTCCTAAATATTTGTCTTTCTAGAGATTTCAATAAGTGACTACATACGGAGCAAAATGAGTGAATCTACACTTCAAAATATGTCTATTTAATTCGTATGCGATAGTCTATTTGAAATCTCTAAAAAGACAAATATTTAGGAACGGAGGGAGTAATATATTAGGAGTATATCAAAACAAGAGTGATTTCTTTCAAGTTTGTGAACAAGTACTACTATTCTACTACTTTGGATCCGTCGCAACGCATGGGCACATTGCTAGTAAAAGGAAAAGGCCTGCCGTGTTCGCGTCGCACTCCCCCCACACACGCCCGGGAATCGGGAGTACTCCACGGCTCGTCCGGCACGACACATAGCTTAGGGAAGGCATGTTGCCTAGCATTTTCACTTTCATGTGGGACCGCCATTGAGCAAACCGACTATTGGCAAACCGCACCCCGCCCGCTGCCGGGTTGGAAAACAGAAACGAGGGGAAGATCTAGATGTAGCACGGAAGCCAAGAAATTTGGTGTCAGATGGGGCTCGTTGATAGAGTAGGAGCATTCCGTACTACTCTACTCCTACTAGTACCAAGTTTGTACTATACAACTAGTACTATCACTATACAACTAGTAGGTACGTGCACGGCACAACATCGTAGGAACAAAAAATGGGAAGATCTTGTTTTGGGTGATTTATCTTTTTTCAGTCAACGTAGTATGAATAATATGATGTGGGGGCACCCATGAAGCTTATGTGGCTTGGTTGCATGGCTACGAAAGGTTAGAGAAAAATAAATAGATAATGTGTTTAGAGTGCACTCCACTAAACAAATATACTTTGGATCCATTGCAACGGGTCGGCACATCTATATCTATACCCTCTATATAGTGTGTGAATAACTTTGAAAGTTGGTCGTTGCATGAAGCCAATTCGACGGTACAAAGATGGCAAATCCGAGCACTACGGGCCGTTGGATATCATCTACATTCCACCAGATTCTGCCATATGTAGAATCTAGAAGACTCCATGGTTGAACTTCATTCATGACTAACTTTGTCACAACTAAGCTTAGGCAAAGTGTGTGCCACAAAAAATGTGGCTAACAAAATGGCCACCACAAGTGTGGCAAGATTTGGCAAGAAGTTGAGTCTATGACATGTGGACCATGTAGCTAGAAAAGTGTGGCAAGCCACAAGTGTAGCAATGAACCAAACACATGCCTGGTGTGTTTGGTAGGGTGTATGAAGGGTGCATGATCCCAAGAGTTCCCTTCTCGACCCACTTTTGGGTGTTTGGTAGAGTGTATGGAGGGTGCATGAGTCCACACTAGATTAGCACAAATACACTAGAAGCATGCATGAAGAGAGCATACATGAAGAGGGGTGTTGAGTTGAGCATGCATGAAGAGGGAACAACTATGTTGAGACGAGAACGCAACCAAACACACTTGTGGCACGCCTAAGCTTAGGCGTGGCAACCTTAGGCTGCAAACCAAACCATAACTTTGAAAGTTGGTCATTGGATGAAGCTAATCCGATGGTACAAAGATGGCAAATCCGAGCACTACTGGCCATTGGATATCATCTACATTCCACCAGATTTTGCCACATGTAGAATCTAGAAGACTCCACATGTAGAAGCATAATGCACAAACCACCAGAATCTCATGCGTGCAATGCACGTGTACCTTACTAGTAGTTGGTAGTAGTAAGAAACAAATTCCGGGTTTGGCACGAGCTCGTACTGCGGGAGCACCACAAGGCCTGCCGCAGGAGTTACATTTCCCTCTCGGGGCCCACGGGGCCGAACTTCAGTGGCTTAGTGCCCGGCCTATGAGTCAATGACATGCGGACCTTAAATGCGGCTGGCCCACATGTCATTCTCATGGTGGTGGTGTGGTTTGCGACTCACTCGTTCGAGATGAACCGGCCGGTGGTGGTGTGGCCGTGGCGAGGGTGCCACAGCTGGGCGTCGGGGCGTTACGAGGCATAGATGAACACACCGGCGGGTTCTACCTGTAGTACAGAAGTACTCCAGCTGAGGATTGATGCCCGAGACGAAATGTGTCACAGCCGCTGGATGAAAATTCGATGGTGCGGGAGTACGGATCGGAGCATAGCAGCAGAGCAGGCAAACCGCGTCCAATCGGGTGTGGCTGTGGTAGAAAGTGGAGAGGATCCCCTGACGTGAACAATCCTACCATTCTATCACTGACATGTGGGACTCGCAAGTGTGGGTCCCACCAGTCAGCGAAGGAAAGGCAGGGTAAGGCAGTGATAGCCACGTCAGAGGATCCATGTCCACGTCGGGGGACGTCGTGCTTACAGGTAGGGTTGGAGCGGCGTCGTGGGACTTCCATGGACAAGCTGTCATGTCTGCTGACACATGTATATCAAAACTAGAGTGTTTATATTTCAAGCACGTGAACAAGTATTATTCAACTACTTTGGATCCATTGCAACGCACGGTCCAGCACATTGGTAGTAGTAGTGTCTATCTCTATCTCTAGAGGCCTTCCCTCGTTCATCCTTTTCTCTCACAAGATAAACTACTCATACAAATGCATCTTGATCGTGGAATGCGCGAGGATGTTTCCTTGGGGGTCTCTCCAGCGCGGCGTGGCCGTAGTTGCAAGTTGACGCCCCTTGAAATGCCGACGTTGAGGGGCACTCGGATTTCCTCCGATGAGCACGTAAGATGAGTTTGATCACGTAGTAAATGCATTCTAAAGACTACTTCCGTGTCCATTTCCTAATTCTCCTACTGCCCACTATTTCACAGGTTAGGCTCGGTGCGAGTGGAGATTGGCTTGCACATGTACGGGAGGGTACCAACATCAATTTGCACAACATTTACAACGGTGACACCGTTCCCGTAGAACCTTTGTCCAACATTGGGATCAGCCATGCAACGGGCCACCGGATGAATTGGTACGATAGAACCACGGTGAGATTGAATAAGATAGCACGAACCTTGCACATGGCGGTCAAAGGTGGACCATGCTGTCTGCGGCCAATTTGTTGCCGTACGAGTACGAAGACGTTGTGCTCCTTTCTAACCGCATCTTCGCGGTGACAAACCAGGGGACTTGTTTCGTATGGGACACATCCTACGATATACTCCCTCTCTCCCAGTTTATTTGTTTTGAATCTTTTTGTTTTATAAGATTCAAATTCAAATTTAGAGGGGCAGTGGGGCCGAGAGAGGTGAGCCGCAGGTCGGGGGACATGTGGTGTCATGGGTTCGTGCGGCGTCGTGGGAATTGCGTGTGGCTGTGGTAGAAACTTGATGCTCGCCGCATTTAAGATGGCCCACATGTCATGCACACAAAGGCAGAGGGGCGGTGCGGCCGAGAGGGGTGAGGCGCACGTCGGGGGACGTGGTGCCGTGGGTTGGAGCGGCGTCGTGGGAATCGCGAGTGGCAGTGGATGAAACGTGATGGTCGCCGTAGTTGAACTTCCATGGACAAGCTGTCATGTCTACGGACACATGCATTGCATACCGATCACTAGAAGGAGTAGTAGAGAAATCTAGGCGGATAAATAGTTCCTTATAGTCAAGCGGACCCACGCTACTACTTGTTCCAAAGACATGCACACCATCGAAATAGTCCATCTATATCAATATACATAGAGAGGGAATATTTTTTTTACAAGAGAGGAAATAGTTCATCCATCCATAATGCCCTGCTGCTGGTGCATCTTCTTCTTCTTCTTCTTCTTCTTCTTCTTCTTCTTGTTCTCATTTTCTGTGGGAGACGGCTTCGCAACAAGCTCTCTGGACCTTGCAGCTATCTCGAAACTCACACGCGCATCGACGGCAGCATATTTTATCCGCTCGTAAGTCAAGGGATAATTCTCCCATCCAGACGACCTTAATGCCAGCGTCTCGTCCCCTTCTGAAGATTTATTCCTAGCACAAAATTTGCTACGTCGAATAGGGATGGTGTCGGTTTATCACAATCTTCTACAGGAATATTTATTTTGGTTTGTAGGTCAGCGATGCTTTTCAAATCAAGGTTGTACGGCTTCAACTTCTGTTTGTCCCCTGCGATGGCTGCCCCACAGAAGTATATGTCGTCCCGAGACAAGAAATCGTGAAGCTCACCTGGTATGGAGGGCGTGTGTATGATGTGGTACACCAAAACATCATCTTCGAGGCACAGCTGAAGGACAGCGACGCGTTGGATCTTCCCAGTGGCATGCTCCGTGTACTCTGCATCGAGACCGATGACATTCATCTCCACCTCTTGGAGGGAGTTGGATACATTGTCGATCCACTTCCGAACAACCCTTGGGTGGTCGGTGACTGTGGCAACTATGCTCAACGAGCCTTCGACGAGGACATGTTGGACGCTAAAAACCTGCATCTCGATCTCTTTGGCCATTTGGAACCGCTGGACTGGAGGACTATGGTTTGGAGAATTAGGATTAGATGGCTAGTCTAACTGAAGAAGATGATTATTTATAGGGGCTTCGGAATTACTCCAGGAGGATGTGAAAAGGTTAAAACAATGAGAATGCAGTGTAGTTTGGAAGCAAATGGAGATCAAGGAGTATTGAAAAAGTCGAGGAAAATCTGTTCTCGATGGAGAAGTAAATGGGAGAAGTTATGCGCATGCATGAGGAGAGCTGCGGTGGTTTGACTGCTGCATGCAATGGATTGGACGGGCTCTTCGGTTGCCTTTTCTCTCTCCCACGCGCACAGAATGGCCCACTTGCATGCTGCAGTTTATTGGCTGGAGTCTGGCTGCAGCTGCTCACGTGTACGCTAATTAATGCTGTGAATGCGGGGCATGGAGGGAAATGGGCGCATGCAAAAGGGTATATACGCAGACTAATTAGAGAAATACTGAAAAAAGTTATGCGATCCGGTGCCTTGACTGAGCCAAGGCACCGGTGAACAGTGTGGTGCCTTGCCGACTTGGCCGTTGGATTGAAAACGAACAGACAAGATCACGCACTTTAGAATATGTACTGTAGCTGGTGCTGTAGCACCGAACTGTGAAAGAACTCTGTAGAAGATTGTACTGTGGATGGTCCTGTAGCAGTGCCTTGTTCATGTTCATCCGACCATCGATTCTCGATCCGACGGACAGAATATGTTCCTACTATGGTTAAGGAATATGCGGTTATCCTCAAAAGAGAAGTCCTTCTTCGCGCTTCCGCATGCACGAGAATTTGGTTCTGCTCGCAATATGGATGATAGCTGGAGGATGAAGTGAACCCAGAGGCGTGCTAGCACGGGAGTGTACTCATGTTCCTACTACTCCTGCTAGTAGTAGTAGTACAACTGTGGTACACTTGATGGTCAAAATACTATTATTCATCCGATCCTCACAGTGAAGTGACAAGACCCTGCGCCCGAGGTGACACCAGTCCAGGCGGCGTATCCGGGTTACCAAAGTCAGCCTCACCTTGTGCATTGTGCAGTCACTGTCACCGCCGCTGTATAGCATGCCTCGCCTCGTCCCCCTCTCCCCTAGCACCACTCCATCTCCATCTCCGTCTCGCCGGAGATCCTGAGGTCACTCTTCATTATCTCATTGTGCCCCCGCATACCCTCGCCTCGCTCGCCTCCCCCAGTACCACTATTCCCTCGCTAGCCGCTCCAGCACCGACAGCCTTCTCCTCCATAAATCAAGCCCCCCAAAACCCCACCTTCCAAACTCCACCATGGCCGAACGCGAACCGCGTAGGATCCATATGAGCCGCGATTGGAGCAATCTCCCCAGTGACGTCCTCGACCTCTGTTGTTCGTGTATGGATATGTTGAGCGCCCTGCGGCTGGCTGCATGCTCGAGGGGCATGCACACGGCCATCATCGAAGCGAGGCCAAAGCTTTTCAAGACACCCTGCTTGCTGCTATCTGGTCTTGCGAGATTGGCTCACCATGATACGGAGGCGTACATGATGCCCCTCGACTTCAATCCGGTCTCCATTAGCCAAAACTTCTTTGCAGGTATGTAGTGGGTCGCCGTACATCATTTCCCTCGACTTCGATCCGATCACCATCGCCTGAAACTTCTTGGCAGGTATGTACTGGGTCGGCATAAACTCCCACTGGATGGTTGCCTTCAGAGAAGATGGTAAAAAGTTGGTGCTCGT
This sequence comes from Triticum aestivum, assembly GCF_018294505.1. Lineage (NCBI taxonomy): Eukaryota > Viridiplantae > Streptophyta > Magnoliopsida > Poales > Poaceae > Triticum > Triticum aestivum. The sequence continues at coordinate 403,955,501 of NC_057805.1, forward strand.
GAACTTCCAGACCTCCCATGAGATTATCCTTCCTCCGTTGGATTATATAGAGTTTTACCATCGCGGTCCTAGTCATCTAGATTACCGCGTCAGTTGGACGGACCTCGTTTTGCAGAAGATTGTAATCTGCCAAGTGCCCACACGACATGCGAATTACACAGACTTCAAGCTAATTGCCTTGTTCGACCGCGGACTCGCCTATCTTTACGCCGGTGCCTTCTTTAGCTGGAGACAACTCAGCTCGCAGTGGATCATCGTCAAAGCTGATATACACTTCTGTGATGCTATTGAACACAATGGCAGCATCTACGCGATCGACAAAGCAGATGGCACCACGTATTGCTGGGACGGCGCGTGTAAGTTGTTTCCGTCTCATGTTAATGATGACGCCATGACACTGTTTGAACTTTTTGTGATGATTGGCATATCCCTGTTTGAGCAGAATTTGAGTAGAACTATGGCAATGTATTAGAGACACCGTAAATCAGCTATATTTGGAATGAGTTAATTCATGCGATTGTGATCATGTCATTACAGCCAATTTGTACCCCTGAATAATCAAACGGTTAGGAATATATGGATATTCTCCTTATTTTACAGTAATCTATATACTACTACTAAATATGAGTGTGTATCAATGTCCATGTTAGTTTCCTCATTTTCATGATGTAGAAACATGCACCACACTGTTGGTTTCATCTAACCATACATTAGGGAAGTAAATGTGCATATGGAGAACTCTATATTTGGAAGTAGTGAAATCCTGTAATGCTTACCATGTGTACATACCTATATTCGCCCTTCAGCAATCAATGGCTAGAATAATATCCTCACAAAAAAATTGCCCACAGAACACAAGTATATAACAATGCATGGTCTGTTAGTTACCTTGAAGAATTTGTTTGTGAGGACAGAACATGATTACATAACATGCATGACATGGTAGTTTCCTGTGAAGAATCGATTGCGAGATAACATGAGTATAACCATGCATGGCACTTCTATATTTTCGAACCGAGTATACATTTCCCTATATTTTCCTCCCAGTTCCAACAGGGACATATCAATGCTGTTTCTTGCATTATCCTACTCATACTCTGAACAATGATGATCTTACATTAACAATGTGTGTCCTTTTTGATATGATGCAGTGTCCCTACAGTTACTACCCTTTGTAATCACACCACCTTTGCCAAAAACAGGGAAGCACAACTGATTCCTCGCTCGATCAGACGACGGCAAAAGACTGATGATCATTCGGACACATGAGCCGAAAAAGTTATATTGCAAAACCCCCACTGTATACAAGCACCGTGAAATACGTGTGTATTCAGACAGTGGTTGTTACGTCTATGAGCAGGATACCAGCTTGTTGGGGCCTTCAGGATTTTTTTAGTTGGAGGTGGGTAAACAGCCTTGGTTCACACTCTCTGTTTCTCGGACTCAATTATCCGATTAACCAGGAGATCACCGTTGGCAAGGACCTTGATGGTAGAGAGGCTCTGTTTGCTATGGAAAATTGTGTCTACACGGCGAGCCCTAGGAGTTCGAGAGAAAACTCCCCTGATTGTCAACGATACAACCTGCAGCCAAAAGAAGGTGAGAATGACAAAGGCATCCGGATTAACTTTGATCCTTGGATGTCTCAATTACGACAGGCAGTGATGTGGTTCAAGCCTTCAGGTTGATAGGTAATTGGGCTGTTGCATCGAAAGGGTGGAGTACTGGTGTCTCCGGATCATTGGTCGCTGAAGCGGGGCTGCAAATTATGATGGTGTTGGATCATATCTTCGAATGACTTTGTTGTCTTTGCTGCTTGTTCTGGATGGGTAGTTCTTTCTTTTGTTATGCATATTCCTTGTCATTTGGCCATCCTCGTCTATGTCACTCTTACGATGTATGTCGGGACCCCGATTCCAAATCACATCGATCTAGCCGGTAACACCTCATATCACTTTGCGGCCTCACGCACGGTATTCCCACGGGTGTCGCCTTACCATGGCCCGGGACCGTTTGCGCCTTTTGGCTCACGTATATGATGGTGTCGCTAGCATCCATATGACAGAGAACCCGGGCCGACATGGCTAGTCGTGAACCCAAAGCGGCACTAACGTATGGGGACAGGCATACATGAATCAACATCGAACGTGTCGGTCAGCAGCGTGCGAATCCGGGCTATAGCACTGGGCTAACAGGACTCCGGGAACCCGGGCTGTAGCAGGCTAGGCAGGACTCCGGATGTCACCGCGTGACATTTCCCCGAAGGGACAGACACAAGAACGATATGAAACACATGCCGGCCAGTCAAGTGTCCAGAGCAGTAGTGCTGGGCTAGCAGGACTCCGATGAACCGGGCTGTAGCGGACTACTATGGCTCATGGAAGCACAAACTACATTTCCCCATAAGAGAGGCTACCAAGGATAAACAACTAGGTTGTCGGATCCCACACATACCAAGCATTTCAATCATACACACAATATGCTCGATATGTGCAAATACAACATGGCATCACAACAAGACTCTACGACTCAGAGTATTTATTCATTAGGCTCCGAAGAGCCAGATATTACAAACACGGCTCTCATGACCCAACATTCAGAGCATACAAGTCAAAGCACATGCGGAAGCTTAACATGTCTGAGTACAGACATCTACAAATGAAAAAGGCTGAGAAGCCTGACTATCTACTAGATCCTGCCGAGGGCACAAGATCGTAGCTGAGGTATCAAGCTAAACGTCGAAGACCACACGGAACTACTAGCGAGACTGACGTCTCTCTGCAAAACATAAAATAGGCAAACGTGAGTACAAATGTACCCAGCAAGACTTACATCAGAACTATCTACATATGCATCGGTATCAACAAAAGGGGTGGTGGAGTTTAACTGCAGCAAGCCAGCTTTGACTCGGTGGCTATCCTAAACTATGACTGCAAGTAACTCTTTTGAGGTGGCGCACACGAGTCCACATATTCACCATATCAATACACCACTATGGATCTGCTCCCGTCTCCCTACGAGAACACCATCCATAGCACTCACGCTTATCTTGTGCATTTTAGAGTATCCACTTTCACTTGTCTATGAACTGTACAGGCGACCCAGAAGTCCATTTCCGCGGACACGGCTATTCGAATAGATGATGTTAACCCTGCAGGGGTGTACTTCGTCACACACGCTCTCGCCACTTACCACCATGTACACGTCGTGTACCTCGGCAACCTTCAAGCGGAAGCCTGGCGAGGGAGTCGGCCACGACCTGACTAACCACACAAGTCTCTAGTCCAGGTTTATCGCCTATTCGGGTTCCATCCGCAAGGAGATCCGGCCGGGGTGTCGCTCACGGCCCCAAACGATGTGAACAGGGTTCCCAAGCCCACCTCGACGGATGGATCTACGCTTGGTACACCGTGCCACGGTGCCTAGTCTGTCCCAAGCCCACCTGTACCGGGTACCACTTGGTAGACTACTAACACAACCTACAAACACCAGAAACTAGTTGCAACTCCTGGACAGAGATCGAGGCGGTTAATAAGCCGAGAGGGGTCGAGTTACCGGAACCCAATGTGTGGTAGTAACTGTTCATGGATCACAAACACAGAACTCAGTTCCTGAGGACGGTTTCAATGAGACAACCCACCATGTACTCCTACATGGCCTCTCACCGCTACCTTTACCAAATCGTGTTCACACCCTTAGCTCTCACACAGTAGGACATGTTCACCACTTTCCAATTCATCCTCGATGAATCAGACCTGACACAACTCTAAGCAATAGCAGGCATGACAAACAAGCATGAATGAGTAGGCACATCAGGGCTCAAACAACTCCTACTCATGCTAGTGGGTTTCATCTATTTACTGTGGCAATGACAGGTCATGCAGAGGATAAGGGGTTCAACTACCGCAGCAAGTAACAGATGAATCGTTGTTGTCCTAATGCAGTAAAAGAGAGCAGGAGCGAGAGAGTGGGATTGTATCGGAATGAACAAGGGGGTTTTGCTTGCCTGGCACTTCTGAAGATAGCATTGAGTCTTCATTAGTGTCAACGATCACAACGCCGGAACATCGTCTACCGAGAGGGGACAAATACCGGCAAACAGAGAAGAACACGATCAATGCAATGCACAATATGATGCATGCTATGACATGGCAATATGCTGTGGTTTGGGCTAATGCAACTAGCAGCAAGTTAAATGGAGTTGGCTTGAATCAAAGATTCAAATTCAAACTCCATATGTGGAAATTCAAATGCCATTTACATGATTTGTCCTAAACAGTAGTCATAAGTTGTTCTAACATGCATGGAAATGGTACAGGTGGATAGATTGGATTTTTCTGATCATTTTTCATATATAAATTATTTCATTTGGAGTTACGATTGATTTTCTATGATTTTTAGAAGTTTATAGGATTTTCTGGAATTTTCTGTATAAGAATAAATCCAGAAAATGATTTATAGCGTCAGCATTACGTCACAGCGACGTCAGCAGGTCAACTGGGCGGTCCAGGTCAAACCTGGACGGTGGGGCCCGCATGTCAGTGTCACTGGCTGGTTTGGGTGGATGACAAGTGGGACCGGTCAACGTTGACTTGACCAAAGTCAAAGCTGACATGTGGGGTCCATGGCATTAGCTTAATTTAAACAGGAAATAACCCTGTGGTTAATTAAGGGCAGGGCCCGTCTGTCAGTGAGCTAGGGGGGTTAGTTAGTGGCGTCATTAGCCGCTAATGATGTCGCCACATCAGCCTCGCCGGAATATGGCCGGCGGCAAGCATTCCGCACGGCGGAGGCGTCGGGTTTTGCCATCCGGCGACCATTGGGCTCGGGGTTTGGCCCTACGGGCTGCTGGACGTGCACCGCATCCAACGGAGCAGGCGGCTGGGCGAGGGGAGGTCGGGAACTACGGTGGCGACCACTTGGGCGGCGGCCGGAGCTCGGGCAACGGCGGAGATGGCGCTATAGGGCACGGCAGGGCGAACCCGTGGGTGCTTCAGGTTCACAGGAGCGCGGCGAGCACGCTGGTGATGCTCGGGCGAGCCGCCGAGCTCGGGAGCACGGAACTCGTTAGCAATGGCGGCGGCGAGCTTCGGCGGAGATGGGGAACGAAGCTAGAGCATGAACGCGAGTAGGAGAGGAAGGGAGTAGGTCCGTGAGCTCACAGTAGTTGCAGCAGAGGCTACGGCGAGCTCGGAGGAGGTCCGAAGCGAGCGGGGCGGCGGAGGCGATCTCGGCGACCCGAGGAAGAAGAAGGCGTCGGCGGCGGCGCTTCGAGGCGTCCGGCGTTGTGTAGCTCAGCGAGGGGGTCGAGGACGAAGTGGCGGAGCTTCTGGGCGCGTCGGTGAGGCGAGGGGGAGGCGGTGGCCGCGGTGGTGGCGAGCGGCGGCGACGGCTGTGTTCGGGTGGACGCGCGTGAGGGAGACAGAGGAGGGGATGAGCTCGAGGGAGAGGTCGAGGCGTCGAGGGGGTGTCGTGGCGCCGCGAGGGAGATCCAGGGCGACGAGGGAGCACGCAGGCAGGGTGGAGGTGGCCGGCGTGTGGCTGCGCGCGCCGGGCACGCGCGCTCCAGTCCTTCTGGCGTGAGCTGGAAGAGGACAAGGGAGAGAGATGGGCTGGGCCAACAGTGTTGGGCCAACACAGTGCAGGCCAGGTAAGTGGCTCAGGTACTCTCCTCTCTCTCTCTTTACTTTATGTTTTCTATTTATTTGATCTGTTTTGAATTAGTAAAATTACTAACTCATTTTGTAAAATCCTGATAAAAATTGTGGGCACTATTTGAATTATTTCCAACAGCCCCCAATTGTTTTCAGAAGTATTGAAGCATTTAAAATATTTATAGGCATTAAATGCTCCAATTCAAATACAGTATGATTTAGCTCAAAAATCCATAAATGGCCAATAAATATGCTCATCATTTCTGGCAGAGGTTTTCACCTTTATCAAAAATCATGAACATTTCTAAGGGCATTTTGGGTTCATTGAAAATATTTTTATTTTGAACCTACTTGAATTCATTTGGTGCTAGGGTTTGGTCATCCCCAATTCAACTTTAAATGAAATTTAGACATGATGCAGCATATCTAGCTAGCCTAAGTGCATACCAGACTAGGGATGTGACAATGTAATAGTTGCCTCTGTTTAGAATGTCATTCTCGTCTGGATCACGAGAGTCTGAGCGCTGTAGATGGGTGCGTTTTGGTGGTGTAGCAAGACTTCTTATGAACTATCATGTCTTGTTGTTTATGTCAGTAGCAGTCACTAGTGAGTGTTTGAATGTTGTATATATCGTTGTTTCGAACTACTGGTGGGCTAAATGAGGGCATCACCATTCTCCAGTGTTCAGAGTGTATCTCCTTTTTTCAAGTTATATAATTTGACCTCAGTGTCTTTTCGATGATGTACACTTGTTTAGGCCAGTGAGGTGTCGTTGAATATGGGCCGAGTAGTAACGCAATGCCAAACAGGTCAATTATGACTCTCAGGACGGGCTCTCAAAAGATCCTAAAAAAAGGTTGGGCTCTCCAAAAAAGAAAGGATAAGGACTCTTAGGCCGACATGTGGGCGCCACCGGTGTCTTCGTGCGCTTGCGCGCTGAGAGCATATTGGCACGTGTTCGAAATTCAAGCTACCTTTTCATCCCCAATCTCCCGCCCCTCCCCCACCTTTGGAATCTCGATTCCTACTCTAGTTCCCCCAAATCCCCCTCCTGTACTCCCTGTACTCAAGCTCACTATCATGTCGCCGATAAACGTGGATCTCCGAGCCGGAGATCCTGAGGTCCGTCCTGCCTTCGGTCGCTGCGTGCTGTCGCTCAACAGTGGCATGGCGGCGCTTGACGACCAGTTTGCCGGCAAAGTGCTGATGGTAACCATCAACGGCGACCGGCCTCCCGTCTCGCCGGACGACCTTGTCAAAGCTCTTGGCATTGCGCACGGCATCCAAATAAGTGACTTGCTCGTCAAATCTGTCTGCCACCGGCTGATTTCTTCGTCAGGTTCCGGACAACTTTCGACTGCGGTCGTGTGTTCGAATCTTCCCGGCATTTGTTCTGCGATGGCGCGCTGGTGAGCTTTGATTGGTGGCACCCAGGATGGGGCTCGGTGCCCTCTGAGCTTGAGTTTTTAACAAAGCTTACCTTCCACGGCATGCCTCGACGTGCTTGGAACAGCGAGTCCATGAATGAGCTTATCAACGACCTTGGAGGTGAGCTCATAAGTATGTTTGTTCCTCCAGACAGCTGGACTCTGACGGTTATGGCATGGATGAAGAAGCCGTCCACAATACCGAAGGTGATTGATGTTGAGATACCGGTGCAGGAACCGGGGTTGTACTATTCGTCGCCACCAAGGCCGCCGCGGACCACGTTAGGGATGTACCTATATCGAGTGTTCGTGCATGTCGAAGAAGTGGTCAATCCATCAATCGAAGTCCTGCCGCCACCGCTGGTGCCAGGGTCCGTTGACGACGTCCATTACAGGAGTCAACGTCAGACTTTCCCGGTGTTGCTCGGAACGATGGATGGCACAGGGCTTACTCCATCGCGCGGCGGAGGCCACTGCTTCTTTGGGAGAAGAGGCAGGGCTGGCTGCCTGGATGTGCTCTAATTTGAGGTAACAACTGAATCTTGTGAGATACTAGTTAAATCCGAGCTATGGGTGTGAAGCACTGATGTGCCAGTACATTTGATTGTGACCTGTTCTAATTTTGTACCTGAACTTTTCTTAGAAAGGGTTGTACGTCAACTTAATGTGCTAGCAGAACTTATTGTGTTGTCCGTCTGTTTTCTTTGCACAGCATTCAAGATATTTCCCTGTCATTGATAAAGACGATGAACCATTATGTACAAGTTCGTTGGTTTCAACATAGCCCTACCCGTAGCGATCCACTGCTTCCATCCTTATTGTGCCGCCTGCGTGAAATTTTTGTATGCAAGTTTAGTATGCTATGATGTTCTATATGATTGTGTCAACTATATAAGTTTTTACTGAGCATCAGCAATGCATATGGCTGACAGATGTATTTACGAGCATCGGCCGATGGGTCTCTCTCTCACACACACACACACGCACACACACACAAGTGGGACCCGTTGAATTATTTCTTTGCTCGTGACAGCTTTTAATTAGGTTCCACTGTAATCTAACTTTTTTCTTAAGTTATTAATTGAGCTCAGTGACTTCAAAAAGTTGTACACAAGCCTTGTTTGGGCCTTTCCGGCGTCGCTGAATGTGGGCTGAGTAGCCATGTTAGGTTGTACTGTACTACACATGCCTTTTTTTCAACATCAGCAATGCAACTGGGCCGACAGTTGTACACAATATACGGGTCAACTTGTTATTCTCCGCCCCGCTGGGCTGCAAACTTTCCTAGGAGGTATGCATTAGGCTTAACAAGAAAATGGACTTTAAGAAATAATAAATGGGATGTAATTATAATAACTGGGCAGTAACTATAAAAAATGCACCAAACGCGTAATTAGTTTAAAAAATATATTATTTTTGGAATTTGAAAATTTTAATTTCATTACTTGTTGCGTGCGCAATATTTCATTGGATTTTAACGTAATACTACTTTGTTTCGAAATTATATTTAATCTGACTAGAAATTTCGGATAAAAATATTTCGGATCCCATTAAAATGTGGGAATTTTTTTTTTGAATTCTGTTTTGAGCGGTTGGTTGAAATTATTAATCATTGTCCTAGCTAGAAAATGGGTTGTACTTTTAACAAACTGTAAATGGGCTGTAGTAAATTCCATTAGAATTAAAAAATGGGTTGTACATTCTTACAAATCGCAAATGGGCTATATGTTCTCTGCCACACACTTGTGGGCCTTCTAAGTTGACGCGTCCCCTAAAAAAAACTAAGTTGATGCGTATGCAAGGCTTTGTCAACAACACACGGTTCTGGCAGCTGTGGCCGTTGGATGTCCATCCAACGGATGTCGTGCTTCTTCTTCAATCTCGGATATTCTTGCTTCAGCCGCCCAAAAAATGATTCCTCCCCCTGACATCTGGGGCGCACCGTTTCGGAGGCTGACCTGTGGGCCTACTAAGTTGACGCGTACCAAGGGCTTTGTCAACTTAGTCAATATAAATGATTCTAGCTGCACTGACCATATGATGTCCATCCAATGACCGTAGTGCTTCTTCAACCTCTGGTCTTCTTGCTCCAGCCGCCCAAAGCAGTGCCGGTCGTGTCGCGTGCTCCTACCTCCCGTGGCCGGCTGTGATGCCGCGGTGGCCTCACCGCCCCCTAGTACTCCCACCGCTGGCTAGGCCATCCCTCTACTCACCCACACCCCCTGTTATTCTACGGTGACGGCAGCCTCACACCACAGCCGAACCAGTGAACCCTCATACTCCTCTCCGCGCGGGCTTCCACTGCCACATCTTCCCCGGCTCCGCGTTGTCCCCTTCCTAGGCCTCGCCGTCGTACACCGCCCTGGTGCTCTCGGCGCGGCGTGGTCAACATGGTCAAGGAACGGCTTCCATCGGACGTGGACTGTACGTGGAGAGGCTGACAGCTGGGTCCATGATGGCAGCAAGGAAGTGCCTCCTTATTACGCGGAAAATAATGATTCCTCCACGTGACAGCAGGGACCCACCGGACAGGCCACCATATTTCGCGAAAAAATGTTTCCCCCCTGACTGCTGGGACCCACCGTACGGGCCACCGTATTGCGCGAAAAAACGTTCCCCCCGCCGTCAGCTCGGACCCACCGGAAGTGCCTCCTTATTACACACACAAAAATGAATACTCCCCCTGCTGGTTGGGACCCACCTTGGTGGGAGGCTGACTTGTGGGCCTACTAAGTTGACGGGGACGGAGTGCTTTGTCAACTTAGTCAATATGAACGATTCTAGCTCCAGTGACCGTACGATGTCCATCCAACGGCCGTAGTGCTTCTTCAACCTCTGGTCTTCTTCCTCCAGCCGCCCAAAGCAGCGCCGGTCGTGCCGCATGCTCTTGCCTCCCGTGGCCGGCTGTGCTGCCGCGGAGGCCTCACCGCCCCCTACTATTCCCACCGCTGGCCAGGCCATGCCTCTACTCACCCACACCCCCTGTTATTCTGCGGCGACGGCAGCCTCACACCGCAGCGAACCAGTGAACCCTCGTACTCCTCTATGCGTGGGCATCCACTGCCGCGTCTTCCCCGGCTCCGCATCGTCCCCTTCCTAGGCCTCGCCGTCGTCCACCGCCCTGGTGCTCTCGGCACGGCCTGGTCGACGTGGTCAAGGAACGGCTTCCATCGGACGTGGACTGTACGTGGAGAGGCTGACAGCTGGGTCCACGGCCGCAGCAAGGAAGTGCCTCCTTATTACGCGCAAAATAATTATTCCTCCACCTGATAGCGGGGACCCACTGGACGGGCCACCGTATTTCGCGAAAAAATGTTTCCCCCTGACTGCTGGGACCCACTAGCTACATCTTCGCACACAAGGAAGTGCGTCCGGGCAAAAAAACGATTCGCCCCCCTTACTGCTGGGACCCACCAGCTACATCTTCGCACGCAAGGAAGTGCCTGACAGTCGGTACCCACCTGGTCGAAGCGTACGTAGTGTTGTCATTCTGGTCGCGAACGTGTACGTACATACTAGTCGATGTAGAGGCGCGCACGTAGCATGTACACGTACGTACATCGGCCAGGGTGCAAGAAAGTAAATACGGCCACGTACGTACATACGGGCGGGGTCTCGAACGCCTACTCGCGCATACGTATGGCCAGGGCTCGTGTACATGGCTGGGTCAGAACGGAGAAACAACGTCGTCGTCGTGTTCATGGGGAGCCAACCGGCTGGGTCGGAACGGAATGCGTCGTCGTGTTCATCGGGAGGGCTTGGACGGAACAGCCGATGGAAACGAGGCCTGGCGTACTGCAGAACGGAGGAAACGGCCGTGTGTTCGACCGGCCACGTTCGAAACGGGGTCCTGTTCATCGGGAGGGGTCTGGCGTACTGCAAAATGGAGGAAACGGACCTCCTACGGTCGAAATGGGGGTCTTGTTGATCGGGAGGGGTGTGGTGTACCGCAAAACGAAGGAAACGGACTTGTGTTGGAGCGCTAAGGTCGAAACGGGGGTCCTGTTCATCGGGACGGGTGTGGCGTACCACAAAACGGGACTCCACAGGATACTGTTCATCTCCACCATCGACCCCCTCCAGCCTCGACGGGCTACTGTTCATCCACCGTCGACCTCCTCCAGCCTCCACCTGCGACTGTTCATCCACGGGCTCCTGTTCATCCAGCCTCCACCGCGCGCTACTCCACCGGCTACTGTTCAACCAGCCCTCTTCACGGGCTCCTGTTCAACCACCCCTCCACGGGTTACTGTTCATCCAGCCCTCCACCATCTACTCTTCATCCAGCCCTCCACGGGGTGGTCTTGTTCATCGAGCCCTCCACGGGGTCCTGTTCATCCAGCCCCAACCGGCTCAATCGATCGGGGTCCTATTCATTCAGAGGCAACACCAC
>NC_057805.1:403967255-403979220 GCF_018294505.1 Triticum aestivum
CCCCCCCAGCAACGCTCACTGTTCATCCGGATGCAACACCACGGGGTCCTGTTCATCCACCCCTACCGGGAACTGTTCATCCAAACCCCCCCAGCAACGCTCACTGTTCATCCAGAGGCAGCATCGATCGGCTTTAGTTAGCAGTAGTAGTGAAGGAATTGCTCGATCGGGTTCAGTTAACAGCCATCGATCGATCGCTCGGGTTCAGTAACGCATAGCCTGCAGTGCAATTGCTCGGGTTCAGTTAGAGCCCAATGCCTCGCTCGGGTTCAGTTAGAGCCCAATGCCTTGCACCCACGCGCGTGCGTGTATGAGAGAAATGTGCATCGCTCGGCCCCGACCACCCACCGTAACCGGGAACACCCCGATATTTTCCTCGCCCTCGCTTCTACTACAGGTTTTTCCGTCATGGACGGCCCAAAGAATGTCATGCAACTGCGTCTCCGGCCCGCCCAGGACGAAAAGCCCATTTTCTGTCATGATTTTTTGTCATAGAAGTAGGGCCCCACAACATCTATGATGCTACCGGGTTTTGTCACAATTATCGTCATAGAAGGGTCATAAGTATGACAGAAAAAAAAATCGTTCGGCCCAAAATGTCACGGATGTGTCTTTTTTGTAGTGTCAGCTAATCCCATATGTAGTTCCCTTTGTCTATCGGTATGTTACTTGCCCGAGATTCGATCATCGGTATCTCCATACCTAGTTCAATCTCGTTACCGGCAAGTCTCTTTACTCGTTCCGTCATACAAGATCCCGTAACTAACTCATTGGTCACATTGCTTGCAAGCTTATTGTGATGTTGTATTACCGAGTGGGCCCTGAGATACCTCTCCATCATACGGAGTGACAAATCCCAGTCTTGATCCATGCCAACTCAACAGACACCCTTGGAGATACCTGTAGAGCACCTTTATAGCCACCCAGTTACGTTGCGACATTTGGTACACACAAGGCACTCCTCTAGTGTCAGTGAGTTGCATGATCTCATGGTCATAGGAACATATACTTGACATGCAGAAAACGGTAGCAATAAACTTAGCACGATCATATGCTACGTTCATAGTTTGGGTCTTGTCCATCACATCATTATCCTAATGATGTGATCCCGTTATCAAATGACAACTCATGTCCATGGCTAGGAAACCACAGCCATCTTTGATCAACGAGCTAGTCCGGTAGTGGCTTACTAGGGACATGTTCTTGTCTATGTATCCACACATGTATTTGAGTTTTCGGTCAATACAATTATAGCATCGGTAATAAAAAATATCATGAACATGGAAATATAATAATAACCACTTTATTATTGCCTCTAGGGCATATTTCCAACAATCTCCCACTTGCACTAGAGTCAATAATCTAGCATTACATGGTAATGAATCTAACACCCATAGAGTTCTGGTGTTGATCGTGCTTTTCCCGTGGAAGAGGTTTAGTCAATGAATCTGTAACATTCAGGTCCGTATGCACTTTGCAAATGTTTATGTCTTCCTCCTTGATGTAATCGCCGATGGAATTGAAGCGTCGCTTTATGTGTCTGGTCCTCTTGTGAAACCTTGGTTCCTTGGCTAGACCAATGGCACCAGTGTTGTCACAGAACAGAGTCATCGGGTCTAGTGCACTAGGCACAACTCCAAGATCTGTCATGAACTGCTTCATTAAGACACCTTCCTTTGCTACCTCCGAGGCAGCTATGTACTCCGCTTCGCGTGTAGAATGAGCTACCACGCTTTGCTTGGAACTGCACTGATACGTCTCCAACGTATCTATAATTTTTTATTGTTCCATGCTGTTATATTATCATTCTTGGATGTTTTACAATCATTTTATAGCAACTTTATATCATTTTTGGGGACTAACCTATTGACATAGTGCCCAGTGCCAGTTGCTGTTTTTTGCTTGTTTTTTACTTCACAAAAAATCAATACCAAACGGAGTCCAAACGCAGGGAAACATTTTGGAGAATTTTTCTAGACCAGAAGACACAAGATGGGTCGAAGAAGTACCAGAGGGGCGCCCCGAGGGGGACACAACCCACATGTGCGCGCCTGGGGGCCCAGGCGCACCCTGGTGGTTTCTGCCCACCTCGGTGGCCTCCCGCACCGCCTCTTTGCTCTAAAAACACCCCAATATTCCAGAAACCCTAGGGGAGTCGACGAAAATCAATTCCAGCTACCGCAAGTTCTAGAACCACCAGATCCAATCTAGACACCATCACGGAGGGGTTCATCATCCTCGTTGGTGCCTCTCTGATGATGCGTGAGTAGTTCATTGTAGATCTACGGGTCCATAGTTACTAGCTAGGTGGCTTCCTCTCTCTCTTTTGATTCTCAATACAATGGTCTCTTGGAGATCTATTTGATGTAACTCTTTTTGCGGTGTGTTTGTTGGGATCCGATGAACTTTGAGTTTATGATCAGGTCTATGCTTTTATCCATGAAATTTATTTGAGTCTTTTGATCTCTTATATGCATGATTACTTATAGCCTCGTATTTCTTCTTCGAATCTTTGGTTTAGTTAGGCCAACTAGATCTATTTTTCTTGCCATGGGAAGTGGTGCTTTGTGATGGGTTCGATCTTACGATGCTTGATTCCAGTGACAGAAGGGGAACCGGCACGTATGTATCGTTGCTATTAAGGATAACAAGGTGGGGTCTATTTCTACATAAATAGATCTTGTCTACATCATGTCATCATTCTTATTGCATTACTTCGTTCCTCCATGAATTAATACACTAGATGCATGCTAGATAGCGGTCGATGTGTGGAGTAATAGTAGTAGATGCAGGCATGAGTCGGTCTACTAACCTTGGATGTGATGCCTATATAATGATAATTGCCTGGATATCTTCATGATTATTTGAAGTTCTATCAATTGCCCAACATTAATTTGTTTCCCCACCGTATGCTATTTTTCTCGAGAGAAGCCACTAGTGAAATCTATGGCCCCCGGGTCTCTTCTTTATTATATTTGCCTTCGAGATCTATTTTTATTTGCTTTTATTTTCAGATATATTAATCCAAAAACACAAAAATACCTTGCTGCAATTTATTTTTATTTATTTTATCTCGCGTTCCCGCGAGATCTATTTATCCAATCTACTACAATTTACCTATCCTTTTACCCGTGAGGGATTGACAACCCCTCTCTTACGCCGGGTTGCAAGTATTTGTTGTTTGTGTGCAGAAGCCGTTCACGTGGTGTTGCGTGGTTCTCCTACTAGTTCGATAACCTCAGTCTCATCACTGAGGGAAATACCTACCATAACTGTGCTGCATCAATCCATACTCTCTGGGGAAATACCGACGTAGTTCAAGCCGCATCATGCACCAGCTTACTGCTCCCCCATTTAGAATATACTAGCAAAAAGGCCCGTGCATTGCAACTAGAGGAAAAAAATACCACACACTCTTAATTTACAAAAAATGGTCTATAATCTGAGAATTTGTAGCTACGGCCCAAACAAGATGGTCTTAACCTATAAAAGCGTAGTTTAAGATTCTACGGGCGTTCTATTTCAACACGGCTTGCATGTAGATTTAATCCGTACAAAGAAACGGGCAAGTGATCATGCATTTATTCATGACATGTTCGGAATGGGGCGTTGTTATGGGTGAGTAAAGAAAAACGACATAAACAAACGATGACACATTAGCACACTACAGAGACATGTGTGCATCAATGGCAGTTTTCAGTTTAAGAATCACCAACTTAGGGTAACTCTTGAACACTTATTTCACATGCATATTTCTTAAGAACATGAAGAGTTGTTAAAAAGGTTGTTAAAAAGATTCATGATTTTTTAATCATAAAAGGAGATTATTTTTTTGTCCGGAAAAGAACATTTTTGTATGGTCTCATGTGGACGCAGGTACTTGCGCCCCTATTTCATCACTATTTCTTGCCATACATGTCATAGGTATTGATCACTGTTTCATCACTATTTATATCTTATCAAACTTGTCTTTTATTTTATTTTTCGTCATGCATGCCACCTTTTTACCTTTTTTTTCATGCATGTCCTTTCTTTTTTCTTCTTATATATAGGAGAATAGTGCAACATCTCATCTTTATTGGATCTCCTCTGCATTTTCTCTTTTATTTCTTTTATAGCAAACATCGCATCTTTATTGGGTCCTTCTTTTATTTCTTATCATGCATGCCCTTATTTATTGGGTGTCTCTAGCAAATTTATCGTCAATTTCATGTCCAATCCCGATTTTGCTCAGGTGTTCATCCCCAATCTGAATCAGTATCAGTATGAAAAAAAGACGGATAATGCATTGTTGATTAACATTGCATCCTAGATAGTATTTTTTAAGTGTTAACAGGTAAAATAACATCATACTCAGATTCTACATATCTTCTAATCAAATTCCATATATAACATATTAAATTTGGAGTTACGGTTTAGAAGATATGAGTATTTTAAAAAACATTTTATATGTACTACGGGTTTAATGTTAGAAACATTAGGGATTTTCTATAAAATAGCAAAACGAACTAAGAATATCTATTTCTTTTATTAGTAGGTATAGATATGTATCCGGTTTGAGACTTAGAGTCATCCGGATCAGTGTCAAAGCTTGCATCGACGTAACCCTTTACGACGAGCTCTTGATCACCTCCATAAACGAGAAACATTTCCTTAGTCCTTTTCAGGTACTTAAGGATATTCTTCACCGCTGTCCAGTGATCCATGGATCCACTCCTGGATTAATTTGAAACCTTCTGGCCATACTTATGGCAAGGCTTACATCTGGTCTTGTGCACAGCATCGCATATATGATAGAGCCTATGGCAGAGGCATAGGGGATGACACTCATCTTTTCTCTATCCTCTATAGCCGTTGGGCATTGAGTCTGACTCAACTTCACACCTTGCAAAACAGGCAAGAACCCCTTCTTGGACTGATCCATTTTGAACTTCTTCAAAATCTTATCAAGGTATGTGCTTTGTGAAAGTCCTATCAAGCGTCTTGATATATCTCTATAGATCTTGGTGCCTAATATGAAAGCAGCTTCTCCTAGGTCCTTCATTGAAAAACTCTTGTTCAAATATTCCTTCATGTTTTCCAAAAGTTCTATATTGTATCCAATCAGCAATATGTCATCCACATATAATATTAGAAACGCTATAGATCTCCCACTCACTTTCTTGTAAATACAAGCTTCTCCGTAAACTTGTATAAACCCAAACACTTTGATCACCTCATCAAAGCGAAGATTCCAACTCCGAGATGCTTGCACCAGTCCATAAATGGATCGCTGGACTTTGCACACTTTGTCAGCATTCTCTGGATCGACAAAACCTTCCGGTTGCATGATATACACCTCTTCCTTAAGGAAACCGTTAAGGAACGGTGTTTTGACATCCATCTGCCAGATTTCATAATCGAAAAATGCAGCTATTGCCAACATGATTCTGACCGACTTAAGCATCGCTATGGGTGAGAAAGTCTCATTGTAGTCAACTCCTTGAACTTGTGAAAACCCCTTTGCCACAAGTCGAGCTTTATAGACGGTGACATTACCGTCCGCGTCCATCTTCTTCTTGAAGATCCATTTATTCTAAATGGCCTTTCGCCCTTCAGGTAATACTTCCAAAGTCCATACTTTGTTTTCATACATGGATCCCATCTCGGATTTCATGGCCTCTAACCATTTGTCGGAATCCAGGCCCACCATCGCTTCTCCATAGCTCGTAGGTTCATCGTTGTCCAACAACATGACCTCTAAGACAGGGTTGCTGTACCACTCAGGAGCTCTACGTACCCTTGTCGACCTACGAGGTTTGATAGTAACTTGATCCGAAACTTAATGATCACTATCATTAGTTTCCTCTTCAACTGACGTAGGTGTCACAGAAACATCTTTCTGCGCTGCCCTACTCACTGATTGAAGTAGAGGTTCAACAACCTCATCAAGTTCTATCTTCCTCCCACTCAATTCTTTCGAGAGAAACTCTTTCTCGAGAAAGGACCCGTTCTTAGCGACAGACACTTTGCCCTCGGATCTGAGATAGAAGGTATACCCAATTGTCTCCTTTGGGTACCCTATGAAGACGCATTTTTCTGCTTTGGGTTCAAGTTTTTCCAGCTGAAGCCTTTTGACATAAGCATCGCAGCCCCAAACCTTAAGAAATGACAACATAGGTTTCTTGCCAAACCATAGTTCATATGGCGTCGTCTCCACGGACTTAGATAGTGCACTATTTAAAGTGAATGCAGTTGTCTCTAACGCATAACCCCAAAACGATAGTGGTAGATCGGCAAGAGACATCATAGAACGCACCATATCCAATAAGGTACGATTACGACGTTCAGACACACCATTACGCTGTGGTGTTCCAGGTGGTGTCAACTGTGAAACAATTCCACATTGTCTTAAGTGATTGCCAAACTCATAACTCAGGTATTCTCCCCCTTGATCGGATCGTAGGAATTTAATCTTCTTGTTACGATGATTCTCAACTTCACTCTGAAATTGCTTGAACTTTTCAAACGTTTCAGACTTATGCTTCATCAAGTAAATATACCCGTATCTACTCAAGTCATCGGTGAAGGTGAGAAAATAATGATATCCACCGCATGCATCAACACTCATCGGACCGCACACATCAGTATGTATGATTTCCAACAAGTCACTTGCCCGTTCCATTGTTCCGGAAAAGGGGTCTTAGTCATCTTGCCCATGAGGCATGGTTCGCATGTGTCAAGTGATTCAAAATCAAGTGACTCCAAAAGTCCATCAGCATGGAGTTTCTTCATGCGCTTTACACCAATATGACCTAAGCGGCAGTGCCACAAGAAAGTGGTACTATCATTATCAACTCTTCATCTTTTGGCATCAATGTTATGAACATGTGTATCATCACTATCGAGATTCAATAAGTATAAACCCCTCACAATGGGTGCATGACCATAAAAGATATTACCCATATAAATAGAACAACCATTATTCTCTGATTTAAATGAGTAACCGTCTCACATTAAACAAGATTCACATGTAATGTTCATGCTCAACGCAGGCACTAAATAACAATTATTCAGGTTCATCACTAATCCTGATGGTAATCCAAGAGCGAGCGTGCCGACAGCGATCACATCAACCTTGGAACCATTTCCCACGCGCATCGTCACTTCGTCCTTCGCCAGCCTCCTTCTATTCCGTAGTTCCTGCTTTGAGTTGCAAATGTGAGAAACCGAACCGGTATCAAATACCCAGGCACTACAACGAGAGTTGGTAAGGTACACATCAATAGCATGTATATCATATATACCTTTGTTGACATTGGCCCCCTTCTTGTCGGCCAGATACTTGGGGTAGTTCCGCTTCTAGTGGCCAGTTCCCTTGCAATAGAAGCACTCAGTCTCCGGCTTGGGTCCAGCCTTGGGTTTCTTCACGGGAGGAGCAACTGCTTTGCCACCTTTCTTGCAGTTTCCCTTCTTTCCCTTGCCTTTCTTGAAACTAGTGGTTTTATTCACCATCAACACTTGATGCTCCTTCTGGATGTCTGACTCAGTGACTTTCAGCATCGCGAATAGCTCGGAGACTGACTTGTTCATCCCTTGCAGCTAGGTGGTAGCAATTGAAGAACTCTGTCAGTGACAGCCTCTGGTGGGAGCTCAATTCCCAACTCAGCCAGACAATTGTAGTACCCAGACATTCTGAGTATGTGCTCGCTGATAGACCCGTTAGGCATAGAACTTATCGGAAGTCTCATACCTCTCGATCCGGGCATTCTTCTCAAAGATAAACTTCAACTCCTGGAACATCTCATATGCTCCATGACGTTCAAAATGCCTTTGAAGTCCCGGCTCTAAGCCATACAGCATGGCGCACTGAACTATTGAGTAGTCATTAACATGCGACTGCCAGGCGTTTACAACGTCCACAGTTGCTGGAGGGGGTGGCGCACCAAGCGGTGCATCAAGGACATAAGACTTATGGGAAGCCGTGAGGATAATCCTCAGATTACGGGCCCAGTCCACAAAGTTACTTCCATCATCTTTCATCTTAGCTTTCTCTAGGAACGCATTGAAATTCAGGGGAGCTACTGCGCGAGCCATTGATCTACAACATAAATTTGCAAAGGCAACTTTAGACTATTTTTCATGATACTGAGTTCATTTAATCATATTACTTATGAACTCCCACTCAAATCGACATCCCTACGGTCGTCCGAGTGCAACATGATCCAAATTCACCAACCCAAGTCCGACCATCACGTGAGATGAGGTGGTTTCAATGGTGAACATCTCCATGTTGATCATATCTACTATATGACTCATGTTCGACCTTTCGGTCTCTTGTGTTCCGAGGCCATGTCTGTACATGCTAGGCTCGTCAAGTTTAACCCAAGTGTTCTAAATTGGGTTGCACCCGTTGTATGACAACATAGAGTCTATCACACCCGATCATCACGTGGTGCTTCGAAACGACGAACTTTCGCAACGGTGCACACTTGGAAGAACACAATTTTATCTTAAAATTTTAGTGAGGGATCACCTTATAATTCTACCGTCGTCCTAAGCAAAATAAGATGCATAAAAGGATTAACATCACATGCAAATCATAAGTGACATGATATGCCCATCAACTTGTTCTTTTGATCTCCATCTCCAAAGCATCGGCATGATCTCCATCGTCACCGTCATGACACCATGATCTCCATCATCATGATATCCATCATCGTGTCACCATCGGGGTTGTCACGCCAACCATGCTTCTACTACTATTGCTACCGCTTAGCGATAAAGTAAAGCATTACATAATGCTTAATGATTGACACGCAGGTCATACAATAATTAAAGACAACCCTATGGCTCCTGCCGGTTTCCCTATGCATCGACATGCAAGTCGATATAAACTATTACAAACATGATCATCTCATACATCAAATATATTTCATCATGTCTTTGGCCATATCATATCACAACATACCCTACAAAAACAAGTTAGACGTCCTCTAATTGTTGTTGCATGTTTTACGTGGCTGCTATGGGTATCTAGCAAGAACGATTCTTACCTACGCAAAACCAGAACGGTGATATGCAAGTTGCTATTTAACCTTCTATAAGGACCGCCTTTGTCGAATCCGATTCAACTAAGGTGGGAGAGACAGACACCGGCCAGCCATCTTTATGCAACAAAGTCACATGTCTGTTGATGGAACCGGTCTCATGTACGTGGACATGTAAAGTTGGTCCGGGCCGCTTCATCCCACAATACTGCCGAATCAAGAAAAGACAAGGAAGGAAGCAATCTGAATATCAACGCCCAAAAACTCCTTTGTGTTCTACTCGTGATGTCATCTACGCATAGACCTAGCTCATGATGCCACTGTTGGGGAACGTTGCATGGCAAAAAAATCCTACGCTCACCAAGATCCAATCTAGGAGATGACCATCTACAAGAAGAGAGATTGGATCTACATACCCTTGTAGATCGCTAAGCGGAAGCGTTAATAAATGCAGTTGATGTAGTCGAACGTCTTCGCGATCCAACCATGATCCGTCCCCCAAACTCCTGATCCAAGTGCCGAACGGACGGCACTGATGTCTGCTAGAACTACGTCGGTATTTCCCCAAAGAGGAAGGGATGATGCAGCACAGCGACGGTAGGTATTTCCCTCAGTGATGAGACCAAGGTTATCGAACCAGTAGGAGAATCAAGCAACACTACGTAAACAACACCTGCACACAAATAACAAATACTGGCAACCCGACGTGTTAAATGGGTTGTCAATCCCTTTCGGGTAACGGCGCCAGAAGTTGGCAGGACGTGAGAGAGTTGTAAATATTGATAGATCGAACGCCAAATAAAATAAAGTGCAGCAAGGTATTTTTGTATTTTTGGTTTAATAGACCTGAAAATAAAAGCAAAGAAAAATAGATCACAAAGGCAAGTATATTAAAGAAGAGACCCGGGGGCCGTAGATTTCACTAGTGTCTTCTCTCAAGAAAAATAGCAAACGGTGGGTGAACAAATTACTGTTGGGCAATTGATAGAACTTCAAATAATCATGACGATATCCAGGCAATGATCATTATATAGGCATCACATCCAAGATTAGTAGACCGACTCCTGCCTGCATCTACTACTATTACTCCACACATCGACCACTATCCAGCATGCATCGAGTGTATTAAGTTCATGGAGAAATGTAGTAATGCAATAAGAACGATGACATGATGTAGACAAGATCTATTTATGTAGAAATAGATCCCATCATTTTATCCTTAGTAGCAACGATACATACGTGTCAGTTCCCCTTTTGTCACTGGGATCAAGCACCGTAAGATCGAACCTACTACAAAGCACCTCTTCCCATTGCAAGTTAAATAGATCAAGTTGGCCATACAAAACCCAAATATCGGAGAAGAAATACGAGGCTATAAGCAATCATGCATATAAGAGATCAAAGAAGACTCAAATAACTTTTATGGATAAAAAGATAGATCTGATCATAAACTCAAAGTTCATCGGATCCCAACAAACACTCCGCAAAAAGAGTTACATCATATGGATCTCCAAGAGACCATTGTATTGAGAATCAAACGAGAGAGAGGAAGCCATCTAGCTACTAACTACGGACCCGTAGGTCTACAAAGAACTACTCATGCATCATCGGAGAGGCACCAATGGACATGATGCACCCCTCCATGATGGTGTCTAGATTGGATCTGGTGGTTCTGGACTCTGCGGCGGCTGGAATTGATTTTCGTTGACTCCCCTAGGGTTTCTGGAATATTGGGGTATCTATAGAGCAAAGAGGCGGTGCGGGAGGCCACCGAGGTGGGCACAACCCACCAGGGCGCGCCCCAGGTGTCTTGTGGTCACCTTTGGCCCCCTCCTTGGTACTTCTTTGGCCCACTGGATGTCTTCTGGTCCAAAAAAAATCCACAAAAAGTTTCACTGTGTTTGGACTCCATTTGGTATTGATTTCCTGTGATGTAAAAAACATGCAGAAAACAGCAACTGGCACTTGGCACTATGTCAATAGGTTAGTACCAAAAAATGATATAAAATGATTGTAAAACATCCAAGAATGATAATATAATAGCATGGAACAATAAAAAATTATAGATACGTTGGAGACGTATCAGGCACCTCCACGTTCAACACATGTACGGCTTGATGACGCCTTCACCTCCTCGATCCAGCGAGCAATGGTGAAGTAGTAGCTCGAGTCCTCCGGCAGCACGACGGCGTGGTGGCGGTGGTGGTGGAGAAATCTTAGCAGAGCTTCCCTAAGCACTACGGAGAAGAAGAGGGATGCAAGGGAGAGGAGAGGCAACGCCATGGCGTGGAGATGTGCTCAAGGGTCTATCTGTCTACCTTTCTATATATAGGAGAAGGGAGGAGGGGGTGGCGCCCCTAGGGGGGTGGCGGCCAGGGCAGATGGGATCTCCCCTACACTACTAGGAAAAACATTATACACAGAACTTTAGCATTAGCGCTGGATAAAATGGGGCGCTACTGCTACTTAGCAGTAGCGCGTGGCAACAGAAGGCGCTACTGCTATGTACATAGCAGTAGCGCGGCCAGGGCAAAGAGTGCTACTACTAAAATTACCCCACCATTGCCGCCAGGCTAAGTGTAGTAGTAGCGCTTTCCCATGAAACGCGCTACTGCTAGGTAGTTTAGCAGTAGCGCTTTCTCCTAAACCGTGCTACTGCTAATCCAGCCTTATCCCCCCGTGCGCCCACCCGTTTCCTCACTCTTCTGTCTCATTGTTGTGACCGTCCTCCTCCTGCCATCACCCCCGTCACCACATTGCCGCCTTCGTCGCCGCATTGTTGCCGGCATCGCCGCCATCCTCCGGCCTCGGTAAGCCTCCTCCTTCTCCTCTTCCTCCTCCCTCCTCCCTCCTCTAGTTGCCCCTCCTCCGCCCCACTCCTCCCTCCTCTGGCTGCCTCTCCTCCTCCCCTCGTCCCTCCCCTGCTCCTTCCTCCT
>NC_057805.1:403979402-404009443 GCF_018294505.1 Triticum aestivum
CCCTACTCCCTCCATAGCCCCTCCTCCCTCCACAACCCCTACTCCCTCCCCCTCCTCCATCCACAGCCCCTCCTCCCTCCATAGATTTAGTTGATAGTATAGATAGGTAGAATGTAGGTTTTTTTAATAGTATAGATAGGTAGAATTTTGTAGAATGTACATAGAATGTAAGTTGTTAATAGAACTAGTTTATTTATAGTAAGTGCTTAATAGAACTAGTTTATTTAGTAAGTGGTTAATAGGACTAGTTTATTTAGTAAGTACTTAATAGAACTAGTTTATTTAGAAAGTGTTTAATAGAACTAGTTTAGAGAGAGAGGCCTATATTGGCAAATTTAGTTATGTTAGGATTATATATAAGATATTTTGAAATGTTTTTGTTCATATTTTTGACCATCAACCATTGAAATGCAATGACCATCAAGTTTGAATGCAAATAGGATATGTGCTTGCCCAACTGGCCATGTTTGCAGGGAACACCTCCGAGTGGCCTATGTTTTGCCGGAGTGTTGATTAATTTCCGCTCCGGCAAATTTCAGGCGCTCGATATGTCCTTTTTTAGCAAAGGTCATGCCGGATTTTTCCATGAATTTTGTCATGACTTGTGCTAGAATATGTAGGAAATATCGAGTGGCCCGGATTTTCTAGAAAGATACTTAAACGACATTTCGGGTTGAATAATAATGATCTTATTTAGTTTTTGTAGTACATATATTTAATTTTAGAATTTTAATCTTTGAATTATGATGTGATAGAAGGAAGTGTCGTCCGACGATGATAGTCTCGCGGAGTGCGACTGGTGCGGCGATGACCGGGGTCTGTGCGACAGGCCTCACCTCGTAGAAGGTCGGCGCTTTAGTATTAAACTCCAAGAGACCTTCGATGTTGAAACGGTACGCAACGACGATAAGTGTTTTTTGTAATTAAGCATGATTTCTGCTTCTTCGACGTGTAATTTTCGTCTTTTACAATTCGACTAGCTTATCTCATGCCATGCAAGACGCTATGTCTTGGAGAGGATGGATTTTGAAGATCATGAAAGTATGGAAACAAAGATAGTTCACCTAAGGACCCATCATGGTATGGATTTTGTTGTAAATCTATACAATTCTGAGAGCGTGTATCCCATTTTGGTTGCTCGAATTGGGAAGCACTTTGCAAGATGTATGATTTTCATGAGGGTATGCTTGTCACCTTGGATCTTGGTGATCCTGACATCGACGAAGATGATATGGACATTTGGGTCCTTGTTGATACGCTTCCAATTCTACCGCTATGTGAGATTCTCAAACATAGTTATTAAATAGTTTATATTGTTTATTTCAAAATAGTTGACAGCTTATTTCCATTGATAGCTTATTTTCATTCTTCAAAGAATGTACGGAAGATGGTAGACAGAACCTACTACACCGATGGCGCAGAATTAACTTATCAGAAGAAAGATCATCTTATCCCATTTATTATTAATGTTGAGAATTACAATATCAATTATCAAACTCCTGCACATTATGGTCAATACATGCCACTAGCGCACGTGTTGAACTACGGTAAGATCTATGGAGCTGGCATGGTAAGATTTTTTACTATTACGACATCCGTGCATCTTTTGCATAAATTCTTCTAAAGCTAAACTACATTGCTAACTACGACATTATTACTATGTCTTTCAACAGAAAATCCCGAAGGATTGTGTGCCTCATCTCATGTTTCCAAAAGGTCACCTTGATGTTATTAGCTTACGGCCAGGTCTGCCTAGGCTCCATTACTGTTCATACCGGATTTCTAAAACCGATGAAGACATGATAATCAAAGCATGAAAAAATGTATGGACAATCGTACGGAGCTACATGGAACCAACATTGTGCGAAGCGCAAGAATTGGAGACAGGATAGTCTCCATTCTCCATAATGGAGAGTCAGGGCCTATCTTGTTTTATGCCATTTTACCTTAGAGGGGGTAGTAGGTCCTATGAGAGAGGAGTAGGTCCTAGGTACAATGTGTTATTATGTGCTACAATGTGTTAGAGTTGATGATGATGAGGAGGACGAGTTGTGATTATGACTAGTGACCAAGTTGTTTTATGATGTCTCATGGACGAAAATGATGATAATGAGGAGTTGTTATATGACAATGATGTATTATGATGATAAGTTGTTAATGATATGATGATGATGATGAGTTATTATATCATTGGGTGAAAGAACCGTGGATTAGTTTCAAGTGGATGGATCCTAAGTGACCGATAATCCATGACTTGGTCACTTAGGATCCATCCACTTGAAACTAATCCACGGTTCTTTCACCCATTGATTTAATAACTCATTATGATGTAAAAACAATCTCTAAATTGCTATTGTATGAAAACTTGTATAATGGGGCATGAATACGACATAAAAAAGAAATAGAATACGGAATAATAGTAGTAGCGCGGGCAGAGAGACGCGCTACTAGTAATTACCAGTAGCGCCTTTTTCAAGAAGTGCTACTACTAAGTAGCTATAGCAGTAGCGCGGGTAGACCAACGCTACTGCTAACCTTTAGCTGTAGCGTCGCGCTACTACTAGGCTTTTCCCTAGTAGTGCTAGGGTGACTTGCCCGCCAAGACGGGTGGAGGGAACCCTAGAGGGGGGCGCCCCACCTTTCCTAGTCACGTGGGAAAGGGTGAGGGGGGCGCACAACCCCTTAGTGGGCTGGTTTGCCCCCTCCCCTTGGCCCACGGGCCCCCCAACACTTGTCGGGGCCCCCCGAAACCCCTTTCGGTCATGCTGGTCATCACCCGGTACCCCCGGAACACTTCCGAACTCCAATACCCTTCGTCCAATATATCAATCTTCACCTCCGGACCCTTTCGGAGTTCCTCGTCATGTCTGGGATCTCATCTGGGACTCCGAACAACCTTCGATAACCACCATAACAGCTCAACTATACTTATATTGTCACCAAACGTTAAGTGTGTAGAACCTGCAGGTTCGAGAACTATGCAGACATGACCGAGACACCTCTATGGTCAATAACCAATAGTGGGACCTGGATGCCCATATTGGTTCCCACATATTGTACGAAGATCTTATCGGTCGAACCTCGTGTCAAGGATTCAGCTAACCCCATATGCAGTTCCCTTTGTCTATCGATATGTTACTTGCCCGAGATTCGATCGTCGGTATCTCCATACCTAGTTCAATCTCATTAGCGGCAAGTCTCTTTACTTGTTCCGTAATACAAGATCCCGTGGCTAACTCATTGGTCACATTGCTTGCAAACTTATTGTGATGTTGTATTACCGAGTGGGCCCTGAGATACCTCTCCATCATACGGAGTGACAAATCCCAGTCTTGATCCACGCCAACTCAACAGACACCCTCAGAGATACCTGTAGAGCACCTTTATAGCCACCCAGTTACGTTGTGACGTTTGGTACGCACAAGGCACTCCTCCGGTGTCAGTGAGTTGCATGATCTCATGGTCATAGGAACATATACTTGACATGCAGAAAACGATAGCAATAAACTTAACACGATCATATGCTACGTTCATAGTTTGGGTCTTGTCCATCACATCATTCTCCTAATGATGTGATCCTGTTGTGAAATGACAACTCATGCCCATGGCTAGGAAACCATAGCCATCTTTGATCAACGAGCTAGTCCGGTAGAGGCTTAGTAGGGACATGTTGTTGTCTATGTATCCACACATGTATTTGAGTTTACGGTCAATACATTTATAGCATGGATAATAAACGATTATCTTGAACAAGGAAATATAATAATAACCACTTTATTATTGCCTCTAGGGCATATTTCCAACACCAATGGTAGACTATGCCATCTATCTCCGGAGGGCACCTAGATGGAGTAGCTATAGGAAGGTTTACCATCAAGATGGTGACCGGAACATATTTCATCTCCATGATGAAAATCTGCAGTCTGGCATCCACAACAAACTTTGCATCATCTATTTGTTAAAGGCATTATCTTTGTGTTTATTTCTTGGCCTTGATTGGACTAGTCATCCATGATTAATAGTTCTTTCCTTCACAATCTAGACTCGACAATGCACGATGAGTGTGTAGTCTTTCTTGAAAGTGTCTTCCCTGGAAAATTGGTGATTTTGTTGGAGATTGGTTGTAGATATGATTGATTTGTCATTGGCTATTTCCATTTAGTTAGTAGATAGATGATATAATCATTCTTATATATAGACAAAACACAAATCGTTGGACATACACCAATGGACGATGAAGGAACACGCAAAGTCATGCGGCGGGCAACCCGACAGCTCCTAGAGTGGGGTGCCTAGGCGATATCGTCAGTTTTTTGGTCTAGTATAGCTTAAATAAACACGACCTTCTTAAAGAAAAAGGAAACTGCCGAAACCAAAGTGAAATAGGCGATACAATTGTAGTTGTGTTGCACTACTATGTCATTGTTAAAAGGTAATATGTGGCAAGACTTTTTTTGAGGGAAAATATGTGGCAAGATTTTAAAATGGAGTAAAACTCAGTGTCACAAATGTGAGAACTAGAGGCATAAGTGAAACTTACTCTAATTAAGTCACACATGTCCTTGTATTAGCTGCAAAAGACAATCAACTTACAACTCATTGTACAACAATGTTTTATTATCTTCTCTATATGATGTGGGAGGTTGAAAATAAGTCACTTTCCTTACCATTGAACACGAGCCACAATTTATCATCATTCTTCTTAAAGCCGCCACGTAAATATGTTACAGAGTCACATGATGCCTGAAGAATTACAAGATATGACGCGAAGAGCAACTCATCGCACAAACAACATTTTATTGTCTCCTCTAGACGACGTAGGAGACCCGAAAGAAGTCAACCTTCTCTGCTATTGGAGATGACCTAAAATTTGTCATCATTGGTAAAGTTTTCCATTTGTCGGTTATGACGCTACCTGATGATGCGACGTGGCAAAAGTGCAAGGATGATACCAACGACAACTCAATGCACGTTATCATGCAGGAGAAAACATATAAGCCAACCTTATCTACTATCAGATATGACCTGAAATTTGTCATCATAGTTGATAAAAAGTCTAATGTGTATATGTTATGATGCCACATGATAGTCGCAAGACGACATCAATGATAGCCCATTGTACAACATGTCCATTACCTAACTGAATTTAGGTGGTGGGAGAAATCAAACCTTATTGGAAACGTCGTAAAGCTTGTCATGTAGTAATTTACATGATGATGTGGCAAATAATAAGCGGGAACTAAGGACAAGCTTGTATGTTTTCAAACCAATAAGTTTACACGGGGCTACGGTGCGGCGTGAGCACGCCATGGTAGGAACTACCAGGGTCAGGTCACAGATTGATCGTGTATGCTTGCTGACCCAGTCAGTCCCAACGCCCACAGGGGATTGTTCCCCTTGATGCCACGGAGATGGCAGGGCTTTCCTCCATCGGAGGTGGTTCAAGCAATGGCTACTCTGCATCATGTGTGCTCTTTGTGTGGCGATGTAGCGACGCGGCCTTGCTCCAATGGTGTGACAATATAGATGATGTGCCTAGTGCCAAACGACGCTACATTCCTGGTATCATGGAAGTTGGTGAAAACTAAGGTCTTTGAGATAATCTGGTCGACCTAATGAGTACATGTCTGAATTGTATGTTTATCAAGCTGTTATCTCGTCCTAACAAGTGAAGTTGACTTTTAGTTTATGAAAACATGGGGTAAAAACTATGTTGTGTCATTTGTTAAAAGGTAATCCCGCCATTTCTTTTTAGTCTACATATTAAATTTATTTGAAGTCAAACTTCATAAAGTTTGACCATTTTATAGGAAAAGATATCAACATTCACAATATGAAATCAATATCAATAGGTGCGTCTTGAAATTAATTTTCATACTACATAATGTTAGTATTGTAAATGTTTATATTTTTTAATATAAGTTTGGCCAAACTTTGCATAGTTTGACTTTAAAGAAATCTTATACGGGGAGTAAAAAAACGAAGGGAGTAATATGTGGCAAGCTTTTCGAATGGAGTAAAACTCGTTGTCACAAACGTCGGGACTAGAGGTAATAAGTGAAACTTACTCTAATTAAGTCACACATCATCATGGTATTAGCTGTAAGAGACGATCAATAAACAACTCATTATACAACACTGTTTTATTGTCTTCTCTATATGACGTGGGAGGTTGTAAATAAGTCACACTCTTTACCATTGAACATGATTCAAAGTCTATCATCATTCTTTTTAAAGTTTGCCAGGTAAATAGGTCACAAAGTTTCATGATGATGTGCCCCTAAAAAATTACAAGATATGACATGAAGGGCAACTCATTGCACAAGCAAAATTTCATTGTCTCCTCTAGATGGGGTAGGATGCCTAAAAGAAGTCAACCTTCTCTACTATTGGAGATGACCTAAAATTTGTCACATTTGGTAAAGTTTGCCATTTGTTGGTTATGATGCTATGTGATGACGCGGTGATGACCCACAAGTATATGGGATCAATCGAAGTCCTTTCGATAAGTAAGAGTGTCGAACCCAACGAGGAGCAAAAGGAAGTGAGAAGTGGTTTTCAGCAAGGTATTCTCTGCAAGCACTGAAATTATAAGTAACGAGTAGTTTGGTAGCAAGATAATTTCTAACGAGCAAGTAACGGTAATGGTAACAAAAGTGCAGCAAGGTAGCCCAATCCTTTTGAGGCAAAGGACAGGCCAAAACGGTCTCTTATAATAAGCAAAGCCTTCTTGAGGGTACACGGGAATTTCATCTAGTCACTTCCATCATGTTGGTTTGATTTGTGTACGCTACTTCGATAATTTGATATGTGGGTGGACCGGTGCTTAGGTGATGTTCTTACTTGAACAAACCTCCTACTTATGATTAACCCCCTCGCAGGCATCCGCAACCACGAGAAAATTATTAAGAATAAATTCTAACCATAGAATTAAACTTTTGGATCCAAATCAGTCCCTTACGGAATAGCGCATAAACTAGGGTTTAAGCTTCTGTCACTCTCGCAACCCATCATCTAATAACTACTCCACAATGCATTCCCTTAGGCCCAAATATGGTGAAGTGTCATGTAGTCGACATTCACATGACACCACTAGGGAATCACAACATACATACCCTCAAAATATCGAACACACATCAAGTTCACATGATTACTGGCAACAAGATTTCTCCCGTGACCTCAAGAACAAAAGTAACTACTCACAAATGATAATCATGCTCAAGATCAGAGGGGTATAATATAGCATAATGGATCTGAACATATAATCTTCTACCGAATAAACCATATAGCAATCAACTACAAGATGTAATCAACACTACTAGTCACCCACAAGCACCAATCTATAGTTCCGCTACAAAGATTGAACAGAAGAGATGAACTAGGGTTTGAGAGGAGATGATGCTGTTGAAGATGTTGATGGATATTGCCCTCCCCAAGATGGGAGAGTTGTTGGTGAAAATGATGACGATGATTCCCCCCTCCGGGAGCGAAGTTCCCCTAGAGGAATCGCTCCGCCGGAGTGCAAAAGTGCTCCTGCCCAAGTTCCACCTCGAGACGGCGGCTCTTTGTCCCGAAATTCCTATCATTGTTTTTTCTAGGTCAAAGTGACTTATATACCAGAAGAGGGGGAACCGGAGGTGGGCCGAGGAGGGCACAACCCACCAGGGCGCGCCTGGGCTCCCTGGCGCGCCCAGGTGGGTTGTGCCCACCTGGTGGGCCCCCTCTGGCACTTATTGGCTCCAATATTTCTTATATATTCCATAAAAAGTCTCTGTGAAGTTTCAGCTCATTTGGAGTTGTGCAGAATAGGTTGCCTGGCGTAGCTTTTTCAGGTCCAGAATTCCAGCTACTGGTATTCTCCCTCTTTGTGTGTACCTTGCATATTATGAGAGAAAAAGGCATTAGACTCTATTGAAGTAACAATTCATCACAACATCAAAGTATAAAGCATAAACTCTATTGA
The DNA here is from genome assembly GCF_018294505.1 of Triticum aestivum. Lineage (NCBI taxonomy): Eukaryota > Viridiplantae > Streptophyta > Magnoliopsida > Poales > Poaceae > Triticum > Triticum aestivum. The sequence goes on from NC_057805.1 coordinate 403,987,366, forward strand.
AAACTAACAAACTATGTTTTCAGTCAACTTTGCAACTACAATTCATCATCTTTTCATGAAGGGTCATGTGTCGGAACCTTTTTGGCAAGTCCACATACTCAGTCTTCTATGATTGCTAACACTCACCGCATACACATGAGCAAAACGTTTCAACCGGACACATGGAAAGATAGGGGCTTATAGTTTCGCCTCCCAACGTATTCACCTCAAGGGTGATGCCAACAATAATAACTCATGTCATCCATATCCAACTGGATATATGTGCCTAGATCTTTCCTCACCACATGATGCTTGCTAAAAGAGAAAATAAAAAGGAATAGAGAGAAAAACTTTGACTCTTGCATAAAAGTAAATACATAAAAGTAAAAGATGGGCCCTTCGCAAAGGGAAGCATAGGTTGCCATGCGCTTTTTGTTTGTATGCTCAATCTCTTAGTTCAAAAGAATGTCACGTTATACTGCCCCTTATGATAGCAACCTTTATTATGCAGCTCGTCGCTTTTATTGTTTGCCATCACAAGTTCGTACAACGCTCAATTTTCTCTTACACTAAATGACCCAACACTTTTAGAAGCAATTTTTATTGCCTTATTGCACTGATGACAACTTACTTGAAGGATCTTACTCAATCCATAGGTAGGTATGGTGGACTCTCAAAACAAGATTTGGGTTTAAGGGTTTTTGGATGTACAAGTAGTATCTCTACTTAGTGCAGAATTTTTGGCTAGCAAAGATAGGGGCCAAGCACCACATGTTAAAGGATCTATGACAATATAACTTCTATGTGAATATGAACGTCAACAATTTTGGCATACAATATTTTGATGGGGGTCACAATCACAAAAGATGTCCAAGATAGTGTATTTGCATGTGAATCTTCTCTTCCCTTATTAATTCTTTCATGAATTGCATCATTGACCAATGCTATGTTCGTAAATCTCCAATAAAATTTTCTACTTATACTTTTCCGTATGTGATGTCATTACTTACCATAAGATTAGCATATGATCTTTTTTATTTATTTCCTTTCTTTTTATTGGACATGAAAGTAAAGAAAACAAAACTCAAACTAAACTTTATTATATATCTCTCACATGATTACAAGTATAGATCACTAAGCAAACACTCGAAAAGAAAGGATCAAACTAAACTTTTATTCATCTAGAGTAAAAGATAACTATGGATCGAACTAAGAAAAGTAAAGGCAAAAGATAGTGGAGGTGATACGATACCGGGACACCTCCCCCAAGCTTGGCACAAGCCAAGGGGAGTGCCCATACCCGATACTCAATCTTCCTTTTGCGATGAAGAAGGAGGTGGTGGTGGTGAAGTGGAGGGTTTGTCGTTCTTCCTTAGCTTACGCTTGAGGATGGAATTTTCCTCCTTCAATTCACCGATCTCCTGCTCAAGCTCCAATAGTTTTTTGCATAAATCTTGCTTGTTTTCCTGCAAAAGACGAAAGGGGATAAACTGGATCTTAGGTTTCTTTGCTTTGTTGGGGACACTTGACTTCTTGAATTCCACGTGCATGTCCCCAGGTTGAGGCAATGGGACTTCATCCTCGTCTGAGCTTGTCTCCTCCTCCCCTTTAGGATCATAGTCTTCTTCTTCCTCCAAAGTCCAGCTATAGTGCTCCACATCCCCATAAGCCTTAGGGTTCGCCATATAATCAGCAACATAGCTCTCACCCTCCGAGTCTTGGGATGACATATTTTCAGATCTGTCAGCAAAACAGCGAGAAAAGAAAACAAGAGATTTCTCCGCGATACGGTGGTCAATAGGTTCGGGGGGATATAAAGATTTTTTTATCTTGGGAAACAAGCAAACGGAAGAAAAATGGAGTATGGAAAGTAATCGAGGTGGGCACAACCCACCTGGGTGCGCCAGGGGGGCCTGGCGCGCCCTGGTGTCTTGTGCCCACCAGGGTTGCCTTCCCGTTAGTTTCTTATTTTCCTATTTTTTGTTATATTCCAAAACTGACATAAAATATTTTTGCGGATTTTCCGGAGTCCGTTTACTTACCGTATCAAGCACCTCCTCTTTTTCACGATTCTGGAGTGTTGCAGAAGGTTTGTTTTATGTGTTCTTCCCGTGTCATAGTTTGGATAGTATTGCTTTCAACATTAATGGGTGTATCTAAGATATAATGTTTTATTCTTTGCCCATTGACAACCTTCGGGTTAGTACCCTCGGCATTATTTATTTCAATGGCTCTAGATCGATAAACTTCCTCAATGACATAGGGTCCTTCCCATTTGGAGAGAAGTTTTTTCTGCAAAGAATCTGAAACAAGATTTGTACAAAAGAACATATTCTCCAACTTTGAACTCATGCTTTTGGATTCTTTTATCATGCCATCTTTTAACCTTTTCTTTAAATAACTTGGCATTTTCATAAGCTTGTGTTCTCCATTCATCTAATGAGTTAATATCAAAGAACCTCTTTTCACTGGCAAGTTTGAAATCAAAGTTGAGTCTTTAATTGCCCAATATGCTTTATGTTCTAACTCAAGAGGCAAATGACAAGCCTTTCCATAAACCATTTTATAAGGAGACATGCCCATAGGATTTTTATATGCTGTTCTATAAGCCCAAAGTGCATCATCTAGCTTCTTAGACCAATTCTTTCGGGACCTATTGACAGTTTTTTGTAATATCAACTTTATTTCTCTATTGCTAAGTTCAACTTGCCACTATACTGAGGATGATAAGGTGATGCAATTCTATGGTTAACATCATACTTAGCAAGCATTTTACGGAAATCACCATGAATAAGGTGTGAACCACCATCAGTCATTAAATATCTAGGGACTCCAAACCTTGGGAAAATAACTTCCTTAAGCATTTTAATAGAGGTGTTGTGATCAGCACTACTACTTGGAATAGCTTCTACCCACTTAGTAACATAATCAACAGCAACCAAAATATGTGTATACCCAGTAGAGGAAGGAAAAGGCCCCATATAATCAAAACCCCATACATCAAATGGTTCAACATCAAGAGAATAATTCATAGGCATTTCCTGATGCTTACCAATATTACCAATTCCTTGACATTCATCACAAGATAAAACAAACTTACGGGCATCCTTGAAGAGAGTAGGCCAATAAAAACCAGATTGCAATACCTTGTGAGCAGTTCTGTCTCCCGCATGATGCCCTCCATAAGCTTTGGAGTGACATTTCCGTAGGATTTGTCCCTGTTCATGCTCAGGTACACAACGTCTAGTGATACCATCTACCCCTTCCTTATAAAGATGTGGGTCATCCCAAAAGTAATGTCTTAAATCATAGAAGAATTTTTTCTTTTTTTGGTATGTGAAACTAGGTGGTATGTGTTTAGCAACAATGTAATTAGCATAGTTAGCATACCAAGGAGTGTTATGAGAAACATTTATTGCAGCTAATTGTTCATCAGGAAAACTATCATTAATAGGTTGTGGGTCATCAAGAATATTCTCTAACCTAGACAAGTTATCAACCACGGGGTTCTCAGCTCCCTTTCTATCAGTGATATGTAAGTCAAATTCTTGTAGCAAAAGAACCCACCTAATGAGTCTAGGTTTAGCATCTTTCTTTTCCATAAGATATTTTATAGCAGCATGATCGGTGTGAACAATCACTTTAGAATCAACAATGTAAGATCTAAATTTATCACAGGCAAACACCACTGCTAAAAATTCTTTTTCAGTAGTAGCCTAATTTCGTTGGGCACTGTCTAGATTTTTACTCGCATAATGGATAACATTTAATTTATTATCAACTCTTTGTCCTAGAACAGCACCAACAGCATAATCACTAGCATCACACATAATTTCAAAAGGCAAGTTCCAATCAGGTGGTTGAACAATAGGTGCAGAAATCAAGGCTTTCTTAAGTGCTTCAAAGGCTTCTACACAACCATCATCAAAAACAAAATGGAACATCCTTTTGTAAAAGATTTCTAAGAGGCCTAGAAATTTTAGAGAAGTCTTTAATAAACCTCCTATAGAAACCAGCATGACCGAGGAAACTACGAATACCTTTGATATCTTTAGGACATGACATTTTCTCAATTGCATCAACTTTAGCTTTATCCACCTCAATACCTCGTTCAGAAATTTTATGTCCCAAGACAATACCTTCATTAACCATAAAGCGGCACTTCTCCCAATTCAAGACAAGATTAGTTTGCTCGCATCTCTGCAAAACTCGATCAAGGTTGCTTAAGCAATCATCAAAAGAAGTTCCGTAAACGGAAAAATCATCCATGAAAACCTCGACAATTTTTTCACAAAAGTCATAGAATATAGTAGTTATACATCTTTGAAAGGTAGCAAGTGCATTGCATAAACCAAAAGGCATACGTCTGTAAGCATAAGTTCCAAAAGGGCAAGTAAAGGTGGTTTTCTCTTGATCAGGTTGTGAGACAGGTATTTGAGAAAAACCAGAATATCCATCAAGGAAATAGAAGTGTGTGTGCTTAGATAATCTTTCTAGCAATTGATCAATAAAAGGCAGAGGGATGATCTTTTCTAGTAGCTTTATTTAATTTTCCAAAATCAATTACCTTTCTATAGCCAGTAACAATTCTTTGCGGAATAAGTTCATTCTTATCATTAGGAACAACAGTAATACCTTGCTTCTTAGGGACACAATGAACATGACTTACCCATCTATTATCAGCTATAGGATAGATTATACCTGCTTCCAGAAGCTTCAGTATTTCAGTTCTTACCACTTCTTTCATTTTAGGATTTAAATGTCGTTGGTGATCAACAACGGGTTTAGCATCAGGTTCCATATTAATTTTGTGATGACAGAGAGTGGGACTAATGCCCTTTAAATCATCAAGAGCATACCCAATAGCAGCTCGGTGCTTCTTCAGAACCTTCAATAATCTTTCTTCTTCAAGTTCTGAAAGGTTAGCACTGATAATAACAGGATATATCTTTTTCTCATCAAGATAAGCATATTTCAAAGTGTCTGGTATTTGTTTTAATTTAAACACAGGATCACCTTTCGGTGGGGGAGGACCTCCTAGAGTTTCAATAGGCAAATTGTGTTTAAGCAAAGGACGTTGTTCAAAGAAAATCTTACCTATTTCATTTCTTTCATGTAGATGCATATCATTCTCATGGTCTAGCAAATATTGTTCTAGTGGATCAGTAGGAGGCACGACAATATATAGAAGCAAGACCAATTATTTCATCCTTACTAAGCAATTCTTTTTTATGATGTTTTCTACTAAACTTGGAAAAATTAAACTCATGAGACTCATCACAGTAACTAACACCGACAGTTTGTTTCTCACAATCTATTTTAGCATTGACGGTGTTCAAGAAAGGTCTACCAAAGATAATGGGACAAAAGTCATCTTGTGGGAAACCAAGAACAAGAAAATCAGTAGGATATTTTATTTTCCCACACAAGACTTCAACATCTCTAACAATCCCAAGTGGTGTGATGGTATCTATATTAGCAAGTTTAATAGTAACATCTATGTCTTCTATTTCAACGGGTGCTATATCATTCATAATTTCTTGATGTAAGGTAAAAGGAATAGCACTCGCGCTAGCACCTATGTCGCATAAACCATGATAACAGTGATATCCTATTTTAACTAAGACAACAGGCATGCCAACAACAAGTCTATGTTTACATTTTTCATCGGGTTTGGCAATTCTAGCAGCTTCATCACAGAAGTAAATAACATGCCCATCTATATTTTCAACCAGGAGATCTTTAACCATAGCAACACTAGGTTCTACTTTGATTTGTTCAGCAGGTTTGGAAGTTCTAATATAACTTTTATTGACCACAGTTGAAACTTTATCAAGTTCCTTTATCCTAACAGGGAAAGGTGGTTTTTCAATATAAGCGGTAGGAACAATTGGATCGACATTATAAATAATAGTTTCATCTTTAGCTATTACTAGTTCTTTAATTTCTTCTTTAATATGTGGGTGATATTTAAACCACTTCTCCTTAGGGAGATCAACATGAGTAGCAAATGATTCACAAAAGGAGGCTATTATCTCAGAGTCAAGTCCATATTTAGTGCTAAACTTTTGAAAAGCATCGGTATTCATAAAAGACTTGACACAATCATACTTAAGCTTAATACCTGACTCTACCTTCGTTGAGTTCCCAATCTTCAGAGTTGCGTTTAATTCTTTCTAAAAGATCCCACCGGAAGTCAATAGTCTTCTTCATAAAGGAACCAGTACAAGAAGTATCAAGCATGGATCGATCATCATGAGAAAGCCGAGCATAACAATTCTGAATAATAATTTCTCTTGAGAGCTCATGATTGGGGCGTGAATATAACATTGACTTAAGCTTCCCCCAAGCTAGAGCGATACTTTCTCCTTCACGAGGCCAAAAATTATTATATAATTCCGATCATGATGAACTAGATGCATAGGATATTTTTTTTGGTGAAATTACAATTTCAATCAATTCCAATTCCAAGATCCAATATCATCGCATATCCTATACCATGCCAATGCTTTTCCCGTCAAAGATAAAGGGAAAACCTTCTTCTTAGCTTGATCTCAAACCTGCAAGCTTAAATAATCCACAAATTTCATCCACATATATCAAGTGCATATCAGGATGTTCGGTTCCGTCTCCTGCATAAGGATTAGCTAGCAGTTGTTCTATCATACCCGAAGGAATTTCATATCCAATATTTTTAGTAGGTGCAGTAGGTTGAGGGATAACTAATTGTGGTTTAAGTCGAGGTGAAGATACCCCGAACAAACCCCTCAAAGGATTGTTTTCCATAGTGACAAGTAACAATAAATTTCAGCACGTAGTAATAATTTTTCCCTACCAATTTCCACTTACCAAGAGCACTTCATCCCCAGCAACGGCGCCAGAAAAGAGCCTTGATGACCCACAAGTATATGGGATCAATCGTAGTCCTTTCGATAAGTAAGAGTATCAAACTCAACAAGGAGCAGAAGGAAATGACAAGTGGTTTTCAGCAAGGTATTCTCTGCAAGCACTGAAATTATAAGTAATGAGTAGTTTGGTAGCAAGTAATGAGTAGTAACGGTAATTGTAACAAAAGTGCAGCAAGGTAGCCCAATCCTTTTGTGGCAAAGGACAAGCCAAAACGGTCTCTTATAATAAGCAAAGCGTTCTTGAGGGTACACGGGAATTTCATCTAGTGACTTTCATCATGTTGGTTTGATTTGTGTTCGCTACTTTGATAATTTGATATGTGGGTGGACCGGTGCTTAGGTGTTGTTCTTACTTGAACAAACCTCCTACTTATGATTAACCCCCTCGCAAGCATCCGCAACTACGAGAAAAGTATTAAGAATAAATTCTAACCATAGCATTAAACTTTTGGATCCAAATCAGTCCCTTACGAAATAGCGCATAAACTAGGGTTTAAGCTTCTGTCACTCTCGCAACCCATCATCTAATAACTACTCCACAATGCATTCCCTTAGGCCCAAATATGGTGAAGTATCATGTAGTCGACGTTCACATGACACCACTAAAGGAATCACAACATATATACCATCAAAATATCGAACACATATCAAGTTCACATGATTACTTGCAACAAGATTTCTCCCATGACCTCAAGAACAAAAGTAACTACTCACAAATGATAATCATGCTTAAGATCAGAGGGGTATTAAATAGCATAATGGATCTGAACATATAATCTTCCACCGAATAAACCATATAGCAATCAACTACAAGATGTAATCAACACTACTAGTCACCCACAAACACCAATCTATAGTTCCGGTACAAAGATTGAACACAAGAGATGAACTAGGGTTTGAGAGGAGATGGTGTTGTTGAAGATGTTGATGGAGATTGCCCTCCCCAAGATGGGAGAGCCGTTGGTGATGATGATGACGATTATTTCCCCCTCCGGGAGGGAAGTTCCTCCGGCATAATCGCTCCGCCCAAGGGCAAAAGTGCTCCTGCCCAAGTTCCACCTCGAGACAGCGGCGCTTCATCCCGAAAGTTGTCTCCGTATTTTTTCTAGGTCAAAATGACTTATATACCAGAAGAGGGGCACCAAAGGTGGGCCGAGGAGGACACAACCCACCTAGTGGCCCCCTCTGGTACTTATTGGCTCCAATATTTCTTATATATTCCATAAAAAAATCTCTGTGAAGTTTTACCTCATTTGGGGTTGTGCAGAATAGGTAGCCTAACGTAGCTTTTTCAGGTCCAGAATTCTAGCTACCGGTATTTATCGGATTACGGGTCCCGGCAAACCCTTGAGGTTCGAACATTGGGGTGCGCACAAAGATCTCTCTCTAGCTCGCTCACTCAATGATCCACGGCCTAGCTCGACGAACTCGAAGAACACTGGACACGAGGGTTTATACTAGTTCGGGCCACCGTTGTGGTGTAATACCCTACTCCAGTGTGGTGTGGTGGATTGCCTTATTGGCTGGGGACGAACAAGTACAAGGGAAGAACAGCCTTAGGAGGAGAGGTGTTCTTGGGCTCGGTGAGCTGATGAGTGCTAGGGTGGCCCGAATGATCCGTCCCCGGCTATGGTGGTGGCTAGTCCTATTTATAGAGGCTAGGGTCCTCTTCCCAAATATTAGGCGGGAAGGGATCCCACAACAGCCAAGTTTGAAGGGGGACAACTAGTACAAGCTATCCTGACAAAAGAGGTCTTCGCCTGCCAAAGGCTTTGGTGGTGACGCCGTCCTGGGCTCCACGATGACCTCCGTCCTGCCGTCCTGCTGGTCTTGGTCTCGTTGCACCGATATGGAAACCTTTGCTTGACGCCTCGGGACTCCTCGCCTGCGCCTGCCTCTTTAGAACCAAAGAGGAAACTGGTACTCTACGCCCGCTGGCGCCCGCCTGGCCTTGGTCGTCATGGCTCACGTCACGCGCTCCTCGCGAGGTGCTCCTTGCCTTGATATCTCCGCTCCTCGTGAGCCAGCCTAGCGAGGCTGCCCCTGAGGAGGTCTTGTGTCGTCCGCCTCACGAGGCTTGGCCCCTCGCGAGGGTCTTGAGTGTTTGCTGATGAAGATGGGCCGTACCAGGCCGGGCGAGCCACGCCCTGGGCCGCAGGCAGGCAAGTCTAGGGACCCCCATTCCCAAAACGCCGACAGTAGCCCCTGGGCCCAAGGTGCGCTCGGACTTGGCTTCGAGGCGAAGCCAAGGGGCAAGTGCGTAGCGCCGCGGGCCCCAATAGCCTGTGGCCTTGATTGACGCGTGGCGACTGATTGGACGTGGGCGTCTCCACTTCCCCACGCAGCCTCGATCTCCGCCTGGCTAGGCGGCCACCGTTGTCTACACAACTCCGCCTCCATCATCAGCAGCGCGCCCCGCAGCTCCTTCGTCTTCTGGAAAGCAGCGAATCCCTTCTCCTAGCCCGGCCTGACTCCAACTCTCTCCGCCGCCATGGCACCCAGCAGGAAGAAGAAGGGGAAGAAAGAGTCCCGTACCTCAGCTCCCACGCCACCGGTCTTCGAGCCCGCTGTGGAGCGGTCGGTGGTGCTCAACCAAGAGGCGATGGACAAGGTGCGCCTGACGCTCGCCGCCGATTCCAATGAGTGGGGGGCGACGGTGGCCTGGCCCGCTTCCCACGCCGAAGTTGACAGGACGGCCACCGAGGTCCCCCTCCATCTTCACGCCCTCTGGGCGGGCCTGATTCCTCTCTTCTCCGACTTCTTCAATGCGGTGCTCTCACATTACCAGATCAACGCGCTGCACCTAGATCCCCAATCCATCATCCTCCTTGTTGTCTTCGCCTTTTTCTGCGAAGCCATGGTGGGCATTGCCCCCTCCGTGGCCTTGCTTCGCCACTTCTTCTCGCTGCACCTGACAGATGCCCTTCAGCACTCAGGGTGTGCATCCTTTCAGGCCGTCGCGGCGACGGCCGACTCAGGGATTGATTTCGAACTCTTGCCCGTCGTCGGAAGTTTCAGGAAGCGGTGGGTGTTTGTGGATGTCGGTGTGCATAGCCCTCTGCTGCTTCTTCCGCGGATTACGACCGCCCCGAGCTCCAACTGGGAACACGAGAAGCTTGTCGACTGGCGGCTGGCCCATGTCTGGCATCGGATGGCCATGTTGAAGGAGCTCGGGGTGACGGCGCATATGGTGGTGAAGGAATACATCCAGTGCCGCATCGCTCCGCTTCAGCGCCACTCTCGGCCGATGTGGACCTTCTCCGGCTACGAGGACCGCATGAGGCTTCAAGTGCCTGCCCTTCCCCTCGAGGCGCGGCGCACGGTGCTCGAGCTCCTGACGGGCGACCCAGCACCAGCTAGCTTGCCGGAGGAAGGTTGTCTGCTGTACTGCTGCTCGAACAAGGTGGGGTTTGTGAAGCAGATGCCCCTCTTTGATGAATGGGGGCTCCGCCCGGCTGGCCTTGAGGGGCCTCGCGAGAGCCCTATTTGCGTGGCTCCATTGCCCGCTGCCGGCGCGGCACTCGCCCCAGAAGGGGGCGCAAGGGGGTCAAGTGCTAGCGGCGCGGCTGCTGAGGCGCACGCGCCTCTCGGGTCTCCTGAAGCACCACCTCCTAGGGCTCGAGAGGGCTGCCCTGAGGAAGCGGCGGAGGGGTTGGTGCAGCCTGATGCTCCTAAGGCTGAAGCCCCCGAGGCCCTGTCGAGTCGTTGTGAGGTGGAAGACGAGGCCTCCGCGCAGTCCAGCACCCCTGAGGTCGCCTCCTCGGGAGCCACACCAGCCGCGCCCGGCGCTGGCGACCGCACCCAGGGCTTTGGCCGGCTCCGACTGAACCTTGACGCGCTCCAGAAGAGGAAGGGATCTCCAAGCTGCAGCGGTGATGCCTTCCAGCCATTGAACAGAGGAAGTACATCGCCATTGACGAGTGAGTACCTTATCTTTGTGACTTCTCGAGTGCCGCTCCCTTTCTGACCGTGGTTCCTCGGGTCCCCTTCTGCCAAGGCGACGAAGTCTCCCGAGAAGCAACCTCCTCCTGCCCCGAGTCCTCCGCTGATCCTGAGCGCCCCTAGCAAACCTGCCATACTTGACGCGAGGTCGGCCGTAGAGGCGGGCTCACCGGCCTGGCATCTCGACCCCGCGTTCTTGCCGTTCCTCCTTCACGGCCTTGCCCAGGGTGCGGAAGGAGTGCCAAGGGCTCCCCCTCTGGTCATCGGCTGCGGCTGAGTGACCTCGGCCCTGGCGTCTTCTTCGAGCAACGATCCTCCGCCCCTCCGGGCCCCTGCTGAAGCCTGAAGGATGACTAGAAAGAGGCCGGCCTCCAGCCCCCTGCTGGGAGGAGACGAGCCTCTTCGAACTTCTTCAACGACTTCCTACATGGATGGCGAACCTGGTCGTGCGTTTGAGCTCGCGCGCAAGCGGAGCGCTGTCCGTCATGAGCTTTTCTAGGAGGCGATGAGTGCGCTGAGCCGGCTTGGGGAAGAGCTTATGGATGTCGACACCCACCTTGAAACCGAGGGCCTCTGGCTGGTGGACGAATGGCGTCAACTGAAGGTGGCCATCAACCTCGGGCGTCTCCAGCGCGAGCGCGCCAACGCGAAGGCCGAGGCATCCCTTGCAACCTCACGTGAGGCCAGTGCCCAAGCCTTGGAGGAGGCTAGGGAGGCCGACCTCCGCCGCGAGGCCACAGAGAAGCGCAGGCAGGAGCTCCAGGCCCTGAACACCTCCCTGGAGCAGCAAGCTGAGGCGCGCAGAGCTGCCTTGGCGTCGATGAAAGGGGCGCCTTCCGAAGAAGAGGAGATCTTGAGGCATGAGGAAGCGCTGATGTTGGAGGCCACGGAGCGCAGCCTCGAGCTCAAGCGGTTGGAGACGAGGGAGCGCCAGGTCGCCCTGGCGGAAGATGCTGCCAGCGTGCGCGAGGCCAGAATCCAGGAGGAAGCTGACCGCAGGGTGGCTGAGGCTCGCGAGGGTCTTGCTAATGAGTACGCCCTGAAGCTGAAGTTCTTGGAAGCCGAAGCTGAGGGTAGAACCGCTGCCCTCCGATCGAAGCTGAATGAAGCGGAGCAGCATGAGAAGGCTGCCGCTGCGGCGCTGATCTCCGTTCAGACCAAGTTGGCCTCCGCCCGTGCTGCGCTGCTCCCGCTTCAGCGGCGAGTTGTAGACATCGAGTCCCTCGCGCAACAGAGCAGGGAAGAGGTGCTCCCCCGGCAGACGTTGTTGCGCGAGCACACTCCCATGCTCCGGGACCTCAGGACGAGGGCCAACCTGGCGCTCGGCGCCATTTGCGACGAGCACGCCCCTCGTCCGCACGTCGAGGACTACGCCAGCCATCTTCGCTTCTTCACCGATGTCGTGACGCGCCTGGAGGACCGGGCCGAGAGGGCTCGCGATCTTGTCGAGGAAAAGAGCCGGGGCCTCCTTGGACGCGCGTTCTCCCGCGTCTTCAGCCATCTTCAGAATGCCGACCCAAACTTCGACTTCGACGCCGCCATCGCCCCAGTGCCCGGAGTTATCCGGGACAACCTGGCGCGCTGGGTGGACGACAACATGGACGCTCTGGTCAGGGCCTTCGCTACCGAGGACGACGAGGCCGTGGTCGTGGTGGACGAAGGCGGCGCGGTTGATGATGGTGGAAACGATGCCAGCGACAGCGCCGGTAGCGTGCACGAGAGCGACTCAGACGACGCTGCGAGCGACATGTCCGACTGAGCTCGTGCTCCTCTGTTTTGATCCTGCACGCAAAGACTTGGAAACGGCCCCGCGGGGTGTGAGAGCATTTTGATGGGGGTGCCCCCTATGTGTATAAATTGATGTTCTACCCTTCTTTTTCCCGCCTTAAAGCCGAACCTGGGATGTGCTTCCGAGAGTTCGCGAGCTCCTGAGCAGGGTTGCCATCGCGACTCGTCTTGATCTACCTGGTCTTGCGTAGGTTGCGAGGTTGTCGGCACGCCTTTCTCCTGAGATAATCCGCTAGGGGTCCGCAGACCTGAGCCTCCTGAGCAGCATGCGGCCCCGCTACTGGGAGCCTGGCCAGGGGCGTCCTGCTGATTGCGGTAGGATGCGTACGCGGCAATTTTGCGGCGCATACGCTCTTGCCCCGAGGGGGTCCTGCCGAGGTGGAGTAGACCCGCCTGGTGGGATCGACCGTCCAGCCCCCGGGCCAGAGGGCCCGAGGCGCGAGCCTTAAAAACGAGGTACACGACCAGAAGGCGATAGAACCAGCAGAAATCAAAAGGAAAACTCGCCCCACTTTTTGGCAACAAGAAAGACTTCAAATTCAATCCGAAAGGGCGACGAACCAAGTCACAAAGAAGAAGGGAGAGGAAAGCAAATAGCCGCGTCCGGCACCTAGCTAGTCTTCTTGTCTTCCACCAGCGCGGAGCTAAGTGCTATCACTGGTCATGAGCATAGTCATTGGGGGACAGTGTTGACGGCCAGCGCTGAGCATGGTGCTTCCACTAGGACGTGGGCGGGAGCCCCCGAGGCTCGAGGGCGGCACTCCAGAGACTCCGGGGCGTGTACAACCCCACTCATTATTACGTGAGAGTGTCACGAGCGGTGACCTTCACAGGCGTGAGCCTTACTTAATATCGCCAGACGAGGGCCCCGCCTTGCGCCACCCCCGACCACCATTGAGGCGTCCGGAAACCAGGACGAGACCAAGGGGCAAGGGGGACGCCAGCGGCGCCCCCGGTGACCACGGGCCCTCTGCCGGGGGGGGAGGGCTCACCAGCGGTCCCCCCGACACAGGGCCTACCTCCGTACAGCGCCTTGCTCCACGCGGCGCGTGGGGGCCGTGGCTCTAAGCCCCTCACGCACAGCCCCCAGCGCTCTGCTCCGGTCGGGGCGGAACTGCCGCCCTTGGGTCCCCGACCAACATCGCGGCCTAGTCCACCTGCAGCCCATGGTTAGTGCACGCCTGCTCCTGCGATACCTGATGTACCCCGTCGTCATCGCTGAAGGGGTCGGCGGAGCCTTCAGGCGACTCGTGGAAAACTCCTGCTTCCAGCGTTCCGCCGTCCCATGCTGGCCCAAGGAACGTGTTGGGGCCTTCCCCGAGCATGTACTCCAGGTTCACCATGCGGGGCACATAGGGATTGACGGTTGCCCCCCGGGGGGGGCCACCGCCTGAGTGCCCCGCGCCTTGAGCTCCTGGTCGTGGCTCCAGGCCCTGGCGGCCGCTGGGTCGCACTCCAGCGTGGCCTCGTGGTAGGCCGCCAGCGCTTGCCTCTGCCCGTGATGAAGTTGCTGCACTAGGACGGGCGGCGTCGGTGCCCACGCTGGTGTCTTTTGGCTCCTCCATTGCCCCAGGGGGTGCGCGAGCTCGCCGGGGCCCTGCGCGTGCCTCAGCCACAACCTGAGGCGTGGACAAGGAGCAGAAGGGCGGCGCACCCCTACAGGGACAGTCCAACAGTTCGGCGACGCGTTCCAGCAGTGCGTCGCGGCCGCTTTCGGCCAGCCTGCACCGTAGCAGCTCCCGTGCCACGATAAGCGCGGCCCGCATGTTCGCCTGCTCCCGTCGGGTGTGCGGTGTTGTTGCCGCGACGTAGCTTGAGGCCCTCGCGGCGGCCCGCGCGCGCCGCGGTGTGAGGGCGGAAGGTGCCGGTCCGCGTCGCCCGTGCCCCGCGGTGTTCGGCGGTGTACGGGCCGCCTGGAGTGCGGAGTTGAGGTCTTCCTGGGCGGACGGTACTGCCCTGACGGGCCAAGCTGCCCAGCGGTCGGCGTTGGTCCTCGGGTCGCCGGACATTGGAACCGCGTTGTGTCGGCGGATCAGCTGACGGAAGAGAGGCTCCGGCGCACCCCTACCTGGCGCGCCAAATGTCGGATTACGGGTTCCGGCAAACCCTTGAGGTTCGAACACTGGGGTGCGCACGAAGATATCTCTCTCTCTAGATCGCTCGCTCAACGATCCACAGCCTAGCTCGACGAACTCGAAGAACACTGGACACGAGGGTTTATACTGGTTCGGGCTACCGTTGTGGTGTAATACCCTACTCCAGTGTGGTGTGGTGGATTGCCTTGTTGGCTGGGGACGAACAAGTACAAGGGAAGAACAGCCTCAGGAGGAGAGGTGTTCTTGGGCTCGGTGAGCTGATGAGTGCTAGGGTGGCCCGAATGATCCGTCCCCGACTATGGTGGTGGCTAGTCCTATTTATAGAGGCCAGGGTCCTCTTCCCAAATATTAGGCGGGAAGGGATCCCACAACAACCAAGTTTGAAGGGGGACAGCTAGTACAAGCTATCCTGACAAAAGTAGTCTTCGCCTGCCAAAGGCTCTGGTGGTGACGTCGTCCTGGGCTCCACGATGACCTCCGTCCTGCCGTCCTGCTGGTCTTGGTCTCGTTGCACCGATATGGAAACCTTTGCTTGCCGCCTCGGGACTCCTCACCTGTGCCTGCCTCTTTAGCACCAAAGAGGAAACTGGTACTCTGCGCCCGCTGGCGCCCGCCTGGTGCCCGCCTGGCCTTGGTCGTCATGGCTCACGTCACGCGCTCGTCGCGAGGTGCTCCTTGCCTTGATATCTCCGCTCCCCATGAGCCAGCCTAGCGAGGCTGCCCCTGAGGAGGTCTTGTGTCGTCAGCCTCGCGAGGCTTGGCCCCTCACGATGGTCTTGAGTGTTTGCTGATGAAGATGGGCCGTACCAGGCCGCTGGGCGAGCCACGTCCTGGGACGCAAGCAGGCAAGTCTGGGGACCCCTGTTCCCAAAACGCCGACAGTATTCTCCCTCTTTGTGTGTACCTTGCATATTATGAGAGAAAAGGCATTAGAATTTCTCCAAAAGGCATTATTATGCATAAAAACAATATAAATAGCAGTAGGAAAACATGATGCAAAATGGACGTATCACGCGACACGAGAAAAATGCCAGGACGATACCAATGGCAACTCATTGCACGCTAAAGTTTTATTGTCACGTAGTAGAAACCATATAAGTCAACCTTATCTACTATCAGATATGACCTAAATTTTGTCATCGTCATATAAAGTATAATATGTATATGCTATGATGTTACATGATGGTCGCAAGACGACATCAATGACAACTCATTATACAACGTGTCCATTGCGTGGCTGGGGTTACATGGTGGGAGAAGTCAAACCTTATTGGAAACGTCGTAAAGCTTGTCATGTAGTAATTTACATGATGTTGTGACAATTTTATATGTTTCGAAACCAATAAGTATACGCGAGGCTACGGCGCAGCGTGAGTGCCCCCTGATAGGAACTACCATGGTCAGGTCACATATTAAACATGGATGCTTGCCGACCCAGTCAGTCCCAATGCCCATCAGGGGGTTGTTCCCCTTGCTTCCACGGAGATGACTCCATCGTGTGTGACCTTTGTGGTGATATAGCGACGAGGCTTTGCTCCAATGGTGTGACCATATAGATGATGTGCCCAGTGCCCACCGGCAATTCTAGATCAGTAAACAATGGTGGTCGCTCATGGCATCACCCTCTTCCCTTTACTGACAAGTGAAGGACCGGGTAGGTGGAGGACTACTCAATCTGAACAGAAGATGATTTTGGCTGGTCGGTGCATGATCGTGAGGGGTACCAATGGTAGACTACGCCATCTATCTCCGAAGGGCACGTGATGGAGCAGCTATTAGAAGATCTACCATCAAGATGTGACCGGAGCATACCTCATCTCCATGATGAAAATCAGCAATCTGGCATCCACGACAAACTTTATGCCGTCTATTTGTTTAAGGAATTATCTTTATGTTTATTTCCTGGCCTTGATTGGTTCAGTCATCCACGATTAATTGTTTGGGTCAACACAGTCTTTGACTCGGCAACGCCCGGAGAGTGTGTAGTCTTTTGTTGAAGGTGTTTGTCATGGAAGATTGGCAATTTAGTTTTATATTAGTTGTAGACATGGTTGATGTGTCATTGTTGGCTATTTCCCTTTAGTGAGTAGATAGATGATATAATCACAGAAATCCAACTCGGTGCCCAGGCTCATATGCTCTCGCTCAGAAAAAATCAAAACAAATACTAGAAAAATTCAAAAAAAATCCATTTTTTGCGTGGTAGATAATTTAATGTGTGAGGTCCGCTTCAAATTTCAACTCATTTGGACATCTGAGCAGCTCTCGGCAAAAAAGACAAGTCGGCCCAGAAAAGTGCATGAACAGTAAACTTTTTTACAGACCCTGATTTTTTCTAGACATGACATGAAGGGCAACTCATCACACGAAGAAAATTTTATTGTCTCCTCTAGATGGCGCAGGAGGCCTAAAACAAGTCAACCTTCTTTGCTATTAGAGATGACCTAAAATCTGTCGTAGTTGGTAAAGTATGCCATTTGTCAGTTACGACACTACCTAATGATGTGACATGAGAAAAAGCAAGGACGATACCAACAAAAACTCATTGCGCGCTAAAGTTTTGTTGTCACGTAAGAGAAACCATATAAGTCAACCTTATCTGCTATTAGATGTGACCTAAAATTTGTCATCATTGTTGATAAAGTTTAATGTGTACATGTTATGATGTTACATGATGGTCACAAGATGAAATCAATGACAACGCATTATACAACATGTCCATTGCCTAACTGACATTACAGGTGGGGAAGTCAAACATTATTAGAAACGTTGTAAAGCTTGTCATGTGGTAATTTACATGATGATGTGACAAGTTTGTATGTTTCCAAACCAATAAGTCTACATAGGCTACGGTGTAGCGTGAGTGCCACATGGTAGGAACTACCATGGTCAAGTCACATATGATCGTGGATGCTTGCCGACCCAGTTAGTCCCAACGCCACTGGGGGTTGTTCCCCTTATAGCCCCGGAGATGGCACGAATCTCCTCCATCGGAGGTGGTTCGAGGGATGGCCACTCCATCATGTGTGGCCCTTGTGTGGCGATGTAGCGTCGAGGCTTTGCTCCAATGGTGTGGCCATACAGATGATGTGCCCAGTACCTAGTGCCCACAAGTGATTCCAGATTAGCAAATAATGGTGGTCGCTCATGGCATCACCCTCTTCCCTTTGCTAACAGGTGAAGGACCGATAGGTGGAGGACTACTAATTTAGTCTAACATAAGATGACTTTGGCCGAGTCAGTGCACGATCATGATGGGTACCAATTGTAGACTATGCCATCTATCTCCGGAGGGCACCCGAATGGAGTAGCTATAAGAAGGTCTACCATCAAGATGGTGACTGGAACATATTTCATCTCCATGATGAAAATCTACAGTCTGGCATCCACGACAAACTTTGCATCAACTATTTGTTAAAGGCATTATCTTTGTGTTTATTTCATGGCCTTGATTAGACCAGTCATCCATGATTAATAATTCTGGCCTTCACAATCTAGACTCGACAATGCCCCGCGAGTGTGTAGTCTTTCTTGAAAGTATTTGCCCTGGAAAATTGGCGATTTTGTTGTAGACTGGTTGTAGATATGATTGATTTGTCATTGGCTATTTCCATTTAGTTAGTAGATAGATGATATAATCATTCTTATCTATAGACAAAACACAAATCGTTCGACATACACCAATGGACGGTGAAGGAACATGCAAAGTCAAGCGACAGACAACACGACAGCTCCCAGTGTGGTGCACCTAGGCAATATCGTCAGTTTTTAAGTATAGTATAGCTTAAACAAACATGACCTTCTTAAAGAAAAAGGAAACTGCCGAAACCAAAGCGAAACAGGCGATACAATTGCAGTTGTGTTGCACTACTATGTCATTGTTAAAAGGTGATATGTGGCAGGATTCTTTTTTGCGGGAAAATATGCGGCAAGATTTTAAAATGGAGTAAAACTCATTGTCACAAATGTGAGAACTAGAGGCAATAAGTGAAACTTACTCTAATTAAGTCACACATTGTCATGGAATTAGCTACAAAAGACAATCAACAAACAACTCATTGTACAACAATGTTTTATTATCTTCTCTATATGATGTGGGAGGTTGAAAATAAGTCACTTTCCTTACCATTGAACACGAGCCACAATTTATCATCATTCTTGTTAAAGCCGCCACGTAAATATGTTACAAAGTCACATGATGCCTGAAGAATTACAAGATATGATGCGAAGAGCAACTCATCGCACAAACAAAATTTTATTGTCTCCTCTAGACGACGTAGGAGACCTGAAAGAAGTCAACCTTCTCTACTATTGGAGATGACCTAAAATTTGTCATCATTGGTAAAGTTTTCCATTTGTCGGTTATGACGCTACCTGATGATGCGACGTGGCAAAAGTGCAAGGATGATACCAATGACAACTCAATGCACGTTATCATGCAGGAGAAAACATATAAGCCAACCTTATCTACTATCAGATATGACCTGAAATTTGTCATCATAGTTGATAAAAAGTCTAATGTGTATATGTTATGATGCCACATGATAGTCGCAAGACGACATCAATGATAGCCCATTGTACAACATGTCCATTACCTAACTGAATTTAGGTGGTGGGAGAAATCAAACCTTATTGGAAACGTCGTAAAGCTTGTCATGTAGTAATTTACATGATGATGTGGCAAATAATAAGCGGGAACTAAGGACAAGCTTGTATGTTTTCAAACCAATAAGTTTACACGGGGCTACGGTGCTGCGTGAGCACGCCATGGTAGGAACTACCAGGGTCAGGTCACAGATTGATCGTGTATGCTTGCTGACCCAGTCAGTCCCAACGCCCACAGGGGATTGTTCCCCTTGATGCCACGGAGATGGCAGGGCTTTCCTCCATCGGAGGTGGTTCAAGCAATGGCTACTCTGCATCGTGTGTGCTCTTTGTGTGGCGATGTAGCGACGCGGCCTTGCTCCAATGGTGTGACAATATAGATGATGTGCCTAGTGCCAAACGACGCTACATTCCTGGTATCATGGAAGTTGGTGAAAACTAAGGTCTTTGAGATAATCTGGTCGACCTAATGAGTACATGTCTGAATTGTATGTTTATCAAGCTGTTATCTTGTCCTAACAAGTGAAGTTGACTTTTAGTTTATGAAAACATGGGGTAAACACTATGCTATGTCATTTGTTAAAAGGTAATCCCGCCATTTCTTTTTAGTCTACATATAAAATTTATTTGAAGTCAAACTTCATAAAGTTTGACCATTTTTATTGGAAAAGATATCAACATTCACAATATGAAATCAATATCATTAGGTGCATTTTGAAATTAATTTTCATACTACATAATGTTGGTATTGTAAACGTTGATATTTTTTAATATAAGTTTGGTCAAACTTTGCGTAGTTTGACTTTAAACAAATCTTATACGGGGAGTAAAAAGAAATGAAGGGAGTAATATGTGGCAAGCTTTTCAAATGAAGTAAAACTCGTTGTCACAAACGTCAGAACTAGAGGTAATAAGTGAAACTTACTCTAATTAAGTCACGCATCGTCATGGTATTAGCTGTAAGAGACGATCAATAAACAACTCATTATACAATAGTGTTTTATTATCTTCTCTATATGACGTGGGAAGTTGAAAATAAGTCACACTCTTTACCATTGAATATGATTCAAAGTCTATCGTCATCCTTGTTAAAGTTTGCCATGTAAATAGGTCACAAAGTTGCATGATGATGCGCCCCTGAAAAATTACAAGATATGACATGAAGGGCAACTCATTGCACAAACAAAAATTCATTATCTCCTCTAGATGGGGGTAGGAGGCCTAAAAGAAGTCAACCTTCTCTACTATCGGAGATGACCTAAAATTTGTCGTTGGTAAAGTTTGCCATTTGTCGATTATGATGCTACCTGATGACGCGACACAAGAAAAATGCAAGGACGATACCTTCGACAACTCATTGCACGCTAAAGGTTTATTGTCATGTAGTAGAAACCATATAAGTCAACCTTATCTACTATCAGATATGACCTAAATTTTCTCATCATCGTTGATAAAGTCTAATATGTATATGTTATGATATTACATGATGGTCGCAAGACGACATCAATGACAACTCATTATACAACGTGTCTATTGCCCGACTGAGATTACGTAGTGGGAGAAGTCAAACCTTATTGGAAACGTCGTAAAGCTTGTCATTTAGTAATTTACATGATGTTGTGACAAGTTTGTATGTTTCCAAACCAATAAGTCTACGCGGGGCTATGGTGCAGTGTGAGTGCCCCCTGGTAGGAACTACCATGGTCAGGTCACATATCAAACATGGATGCTTGCCGACCCAGTCAGTCCCAACGGCCATCAAGGGGTTGTTCCCCTTGCTGCCACGGAGATGACTCCATCGTGTATGACCTTTGTGTGGCGATATAGCGATGCGGCTTTGCTTCAATGGTGTGGCCGTACAAATGATGTGTGGAGTGCCCACTCATGATTCCAAATTAGCAAATAATGATGGTCTCTCATAGCATCACCCTCTACCCTTTGCTGACAAGTAAAGGACCGGTAGGTGAAGGACTACTAATTTAGTTTGAACTGAAGATGATTTTGGCCTAGTCGGTGCACGACCGTGAGGGGTACCAATGATAGACTACACCATCTATCTCCGGAGCATATTTCATCTCCATGATGAAAATATGCAATCTGGCATCCATGCCAAACTTTGCGTCGTCTATTTGTTTGAGGCATTATCTTTATGTTTATTTCCTGGCCTTGATTGGATCAGTCATCCACGATTAATTGTTTGGGTCTACACAGTCTTGACTCGCGACGTCTGGCGAGTGTGTAGTCTTTTCTTGAAGGTGTTTGCCATGGAAGATTGATGATTTAGTTGTAGGTTAGTTGTAGACTTAATTGATGTGTCATTGTAGGCTATTTCCATTTAGTCAGTAAGATAGATGATATAATCATGCTTATCTATAGACTAACACAAATCGTTGGACATACACCAGCGCACGGTGAAGGAACATGCAAAGTCACGCGGCCGGCAGCACGACAGCTCCCACAGTGGAGTACCCAGGCCAGGCGATCCCGTCAGTTTCCAGTCTAGTCTAGCTTAAACAAACAGGACCTTCTTATACAGAAAAAAAGGAATCTGCCGAAACCAAAGCAAAACCGGCGATACAATTTGCAGTTGCGTCGCACTGCGCATTTGCACCCCGTCGCCTTCCGTTCCCTCCCCCACCCGCGTGCGTGCGTGTCCCTCAATCATAGCAGCCAGCCGCGCCGCGGCCGTGTCCGTTTCCTCTCCCCCGCCCGCCGGCCCGCCGGCCCCGCCGTCCCTTCTCCCCCCACCCCGCCCTCCGC
>NC_057805.1:404009739-404036575 GCF_018294505.1 Triticum aestivum
TCCGGGGCCGCGCCGCCGGTCACCGGCGACCGCTACCTCGACCTGCTCGTCCGCTTCGTGGCCAGCCACGCCGGCGAGCTGCTCGACGGCTCCTTCACCCTGCGCCTCCACCCCGTCGGCCTCCACTACGTCGCCTCCCGCCTCGAGGCGCTGCGCGAGCTGGAGGCCGTCGGCGCGGGGGCGCCCGTCGACTACCTCCGCGCCTACGTCGCCGACCTCGGGGACCACCGCGCGCTCGAGCAGCTCCGCCGGATCCTCCGCCTCCTCACCTCGCTCAAGGTCGTCGCCGCGGGGCCGGGGCGCGACCCGGCGCCGCTCTCGCTCCTGCCGTTCGCGCGCCTTCGCATGCTCGAGCTGCGGGGCTGCGACCTCTCCACCTCCGCCGCCAGGGGGCTGCTCGACCTCCGACACACGCTCGAGAGGCTCGTCTGCCACAACTCCACGGTGCGATTCTGTCATGTTTCCCCGTAATTCTGGCCATACAGATGACGTAATTGTTGCTGGTGACAATTCAGCTAATTACGACCCCCTACTAAACTATGAGTCTATGAGCTAAGCTGAGCTGTGAATCATGATTATTGTTCGCTGTTTGGTTCATCTACAGCTAGCAAAGGGGAGTTTAGTTTCAGCCCACTTGCTGCAGTAGTTTGGTATGGTCCATAGTTAATACTATGTTCCTAGGATCCAATCTGGTCCGCTGCATGCATTAATTATGTTCTATTTACTCAGTAGGTTCCTGACAATATTTTTGGTGGTCTGCTGTTCTCGTAGTGTTAAGATGCCTTTCTAGTGTGAAACTTCTATGTTTAGGGTCTTCTAGGTTTCACTGAGTATTGCTCTTGCAACTTCGATGCAAATTTACCAATTTAGTCTGCGTCATTTATTTTGTCTGAAGTAGACCAACTGTGGCATCTTGCAATGCTGCTGTAATGCAATTGTTGTAGCACATGATCAACATCACCATAGTGCTATTCTAATAGTTATGTCTTTCGCACATGCTGCATTTATCCCCTGATATAATTAGTCATTCCGTGAGATTAAAAAGAGGCCCAGCCATGTGGATTCCTGATAGATTGTCATGTCTCTACTTGTATGCAGCTGGAAATGTTGCTTTATGCACCTCATGTACTTTGTTTTCCAAATTCTGACGGAAACTCTTATGGAAATTATCGCTCCCTCTGAGCTAGAACCTTAGATGTTTGGTGGATTGACAGTGATATCTGGAACTAATAAAGATTTAATGTGGCACCTGCTATTCTCTTTTAAACACAGTTCTTTTGTTGGCCCATGGACTACATAATTATAAGTACACCAGATTTACCTTACTCCCATGTGCTTGCATTGCCAATCATGACATGTCATCCGGCATCTGTTATTCTGTTTTAAATAATGTTCTTTGTTGGCCGATGGACGGCAGAATTATTATTGAGGGTAGTAGCTGGAGAACTTGGGTATTGGTTCCTGATGTGATGGCCGCAGGTTGATCGGGTGTGCTACATCTTCTCTCTATTTGTATCATGGCATGCAACCAAAAGCTCAGTTAGCAGCAAAAAGTGATGCATTTATCTTTGTATTCATTGAGCGGTTATTGCAATTTATGCTTCCTTTCCAAGCATTTGTATGAAATATTGCGATGTTACCAGATTCATAACAGTTAATTTTTGTGCTACTGCAGGATGCTCTTAGGCATATATTTGTGAGTAGAGTGATGGATATCAAGGACTCTCCTGTATGGATCCGGCTTTCGTACGTCTCTTGTGCTTCTAATGATCTCGTACTCATGGACGAGTCATTGCAATTGTTACCTGCGGTTGAAACCCTTGATCTTAGTCGGAACCGATTTGCAAAGGTGGATAATCTGCGGAAATGTACAAAGTTGCGAAATCTGGACCTTGGATTTAATCATTTGCGCTCTATATCATCCTTGAGTGAGGTTTAACTTCCTTCATAGTTCAGTTTAAAATAGTAAACAAGCTTCTTGGCTTTACTTTTGTTGTCTGATTACATGTTACCTTTGTGCAGGTTTTCAGTCGGATTGGTAAACTAGTACTTAGAAACAATGCTTTAACTACTATACATGGGATTGAAAATCTCACGTCGCTTGTGGGCCTTGATCTGTCTTACAACATCATATCAAATTTCTCAGAGTTGGAAATTCTTGGCAGCTTCTCTTTGCTACAGAACGTATGGTTGGAAGGCAATCCAATCTGCTGTGCTCGTTGGTATCGAGCACGTGTTTTTAGTTTTTTCCATAATTCAGAAAATGTAAGTGCTTTAGCTCAAGCATGTTAAACTATTTTGGTTGTCCATAGTCTTGTTTATAATAAGTCTCTTCCACAGTATTGAAGTAACATGAATACTCTGTTCCATGATTTTTCTTCCTCAGTTAAAGTTAGATGATAAAGGTATGAACACACAAGAATACTGGGAAAAGCAAGTATTGTTTGGAAGCAGACAAAAACAACCTGCTGGCTATGGATTTTATTTTCCTGCAAAAGATGATCATGCGGATGAATACACTTCAAATTCTATGATGGTATGCATCTCTTTTACTAACTTCTAATAGTCTAATCTATTATATATCAGCATGTCACACCAATTATAAGCTTCCTCAGTTAACTCTTTTGATTTTATTATTCCCTGGAGGATAGATAAGTCAATGCATGTTGCTTAGTGAATTGGTAAGGCTTAATTTTCCCCTTGGATATACATTATTTCCGTATGTTGTCAGGATTCCTTTTTTTGCTTGGTTCAGCCTAGGTGCTGCCATATATGACATCTTAGTTTCTATAAATGCACTATAAAACCATCAATATATCTTAGCAGAACTGAAATAATTTTACAGAAGTTTGGCATCCTGCATTTGTATCCTGAACGCGATTAAATGTGACCGTGTATGACTATTTTAATGACATTCTGCTTTCCACTTATATTAGAAAAAGATTTCCCGACTTGCCTGTATTCTGGAGGAAGAGAGAAGTCCTTGTGATGAAGGTGTGGACCAGCAGTCCAGCCCCCGTGATAGTGCTAGTTCAAAGAAGGATGAAGTTGCCGTTGCTGATAATGACATAAAAATTACTTCTTTGATAAGTACAGCAGAGTTGATGAAGAAAGAAAGATCGACTGACTGGCTGCGTGAATTTAAGGAGTGGATGGATGAAAATACAGAGAACACAGATGGTGACAGCCTTTATGTTGATTTCACTAACAGAAATGGAAGTCAGAAACAACAAAACAGAAGAGAAAAATTGAACATAGAGAGCTCCAAGAGTGTCACAGACCTGGCAAAAACATCAGAAGGTGGAAGCAGCTCAAACCTTGTGGAGTCTAAATTGTCTTCCACAGATGATGCATGCAACGGCGCTAATGGCTTCACTGCAGGATCCTTGAACGAAGTGAATGCTGACCAAACTCATGTAAGGGTACACTTGAATTCTGCCATACAGCTTCCTCCACTAGAATTTGTGGGCACTTCACATCCAGATTCTTTTTCTGATGTGGAAGGTGGTGCAAATTTTTTGCATACGAACGGAACACCATCTAATGCAACAAGCAAGTTGATAGAACCAAGTCCATCCTTTGCATACCCTAGTCCACAGTCACCCCCACAATACAAGGAAGATATCCTACGTCGAAGACTTTTTATGGAGGAAGAATTTTTGCAGAGTTCAGGAGATTTCCAATGTGTTGGTTCTCTTGGTAGTGGTAGCAGCTGCAGTGATGACTCTTCAGGTGATTTATGTTCGTGCAATTCAGAAGATGATTGCGTAGCAATTCAGACAAAAAGGGAACTAGCCCTGAATGGTCAGATTGCTTCATTTCCTTATGCAGATATTGATCATGAGGAAATGGATGGGATGGAGTTTTTCTCACAAGAGGAAAAATTGTCTGACTGTTCGGCAGAAGATGACCCAACTTTTACAGATGCCATAGAGTTTGGTATTAAGGAGCCAGATGACAGTAACCAGAGGAATGGACATCTAGGTCAAGATTCAGGTGGCCATCTGATTAGACAAAATGACAAGCAAAAGGTTAAGAGGAAGATATTCCCTATTTTTAAGAACCGTAATGGCACTAAACTAGAATTTCCAGAGGCTAATGGAGATAAGTTGGAAGAGGGGGTTTCAGTGGGTGCAAATGGTCACCTGAGCTACAACCTAAGTGGAAGTACTATTTGCAAGGATCAAAGCTCAAAAAAACACTATTCAAGTATCTTGCACAAGAATAACTTGTCAATCGATGCCGATACAGTTACTTGCAACACTGATAGGGATAAGTACAAGCTTATAGAGGATTTCTTCAATTTGGAAGTTGCTAATGTTGAAGAGTCCGAAATATGTGAACAAGGAGCTCGTTGTGGATACATATTTCAAGATGGAAGCGATTTAATTCAAAGGTTAGAGTTTTTTACCTATATTTGACATGTGTAGAGAGTAGAGACTAGAAACTGATGATGAACAGCTGTTGAATCTGAATGAAAGAGTCGCTGACTATCGAAGTGCATTTTGTAGAACCAAAGATTATCAGTACAAGTACGGATTACTTCTTTTTCTGTAAGTTCGCAAATTAAGGACTAGCTGCAGCATATCAGACTAACATGATTACTTATTTGCCTCTGCTGTTATAGTTTGTTTTTCAAACTAAACACCATGCAGCACAACAAAACATGTACTGACGGTTAAAATTAGCAGAATAGAACTGCCTTAACCTGTTAATCAGGTAATTGCTGACCATTAGTGCTTTGGAGGAGCGAATGCAATTATATTCAAAATCATAACTATATCTATTACATTTTTTTATTCATGAGCTTGCTTAGAGAAAACTGAAGCTCAAGATTTTTCTAATTGACGATGAATGTATTCAAAGTATATCAAAACACCATGGTCATGCAACACATGACAGGGCTGTATGTGTTGGGTCTACTTAATTTCGTTACTTTAATCAAGTAACAATTTGACATGTCAGACACCCACCTGAGACGGTGCAGGAGTCCATGGTTTGTACCCGTAGGCGAATGATGAAAGACTGTTGGGGCCTTGTGCAGTATGGGGGTCTACAAACCAACTTTTTTTAGGCCAAACTTCTAATGAAATTGAATCCAAGATATGGGGACCTGAATCCTTGGCTCCACCACCGTCTTCACCGATGTTGATGGCATTTGCATAGAACATAAAATGCGTAAATGTCCAGTAATATATCTCAATTCAGACTTCAAAGTACTTAAATGCACAATAAGTAGTTATCAATAACAGCTCTTTGAACAGGACATTTAGTTGGATTTTTTAATTCTAAGTACTTTCTTGTATACCATTTAATCCTCAACCATGCCCAGTAAATGCTCTCTTAACTTCTGTTGAACTTAACAGCAGTTCTGAAAGCCTGTCTGCATGCGATATTCTTTTTAGTTACTGTACCTGACTAGTGTATTGCTACTTATTGTAGAGAAGTAGCCTTGTTGAGAAGTTCTCAGAATAAATTGTATGTTCTGCTAGTTGATATGGAGCAAGATGAACAAGGTTAGTTTTCTACACATTGTTTTCTTTTCTTCCAAAGCCTTTCTCTTGGTTCTCTTCTGTCTCTGTTAGACAGTTATAAGACTATTGCAACTGGAATTTTACATTTTTATTGTTGTATGGAAATTTATTTCTCATGTTTCTATTCTAAAACTGTATTAATAATTCTTTACACTGACTAATTTACAGAAATAATGCCAAGAGTTTTGGGGTGCTATAGGCTTGAAGATCTGGAAAAAGTTTTGACTGGGCTGGGTCTACAAGCACTAAGGTCTATTAGCATATCAATCATAAGTGGTGGTTTTTTGGCTTATCTGAGGCTTACTTTTGTTTTGTCATATCGCAGGGTACACATGGCAGATCATACAGCTCATCTATTCTTGACACGTACTTCCAAGGAAGCACAAGATGTACTTTGGCTCTTGAATCTGTTCAGCTTTCCACAGTTAACTAGCGGGGTATCTTTGCAAAGGTTTGTCTATTTAGCTTTATGTTTTCTCCGTGAGCAAAGGCCTTCTCTTTTAGATAAACAAAAAAAGGATTTTGTCTGTGTTTATTGTGCCTTCTATTTCATTTTCTGATTACACTTTCTCCTGTAATTTAAATGGCAGTTGGGAGAAGATCCAAGTTAAATTGCTCGAGAAATGTATATGTGCAAGTTTGAAGATGGGGATATTTCTCTACTCCATGTTGATGTTTTGGAAGAATGATGCTGAAGGTACTGTTATTTGAGTGGTGAAATACTACCCCTATTTGTCTATGGGATCTAGACTAGAACTTTCTTCACTTTTTGAATTCTTATGATCATACCTGTTTGGGTGAGTCTTGGCTTTCTCCCTTGAAGCCTGACAAAGTAGAGTAGGATTGATACACATCTTATCCTTGTGAAAGAAAACATATACGTAGTTTTTTATCATCTGTATTATGGTAAGTCGAGTAACACTATTTAAGCCATTTTGTTTCTAAATGAATATTGTTTATGCTTACTGTCCAAAATCTCGTTTGGACATATGATAACTAAAGCAATGAGCCCACAAGCTTTATCTTGGGCAATCATTGTGATATTTTGTCCAGAATACACACAATTTCTTGCTCAGTATCAAAGATTCCACATCGAAGTGTTAAACTTGGTACAGTGCACTCAGTCCTATGGTGAGAGGGCTGGGGATTAATTGATCAAGGACTCAAACCCATCATGACACAACATGCTGCCAGTGAGCTGAGTCGTCATGATGATTACTTGGACTTTGGCATATGCATATGTTATGTTAGTTTGCAAGGTAGATAACTACATAGTATGTCTGCTGGGTGGTCATGTAATTTGATCTAAGAAATCTAATGCTACCTTGTTTAATTCTTCATGATTAGATGTTTGCAAGGTAATTTCAATTTTCCATCCCCAATTCTTTACATGAATATTAGATGTTTACCCATTTTTTCAATTTCAGCACCCAGGTGCATACATTCCTTCTGGCTTTAATTGGGTCCATTTTGTTAAATCCCGTAAACAATTTGATAGTGGCATGCATCATCACCAAATATTGATGATGCCGCATCTGGCATGACATGGCATATGTTGGCATGCCATGAGCCTCATCCATCTATTGCTGATGATCTATTATTTTATTTGCATCTGCCTCTTATGTAATAATTCAATTACTAAACCTGAAGGATTAGAACTGGGAAACACGAGTATTACCTCTGTATTGTACATTTTTTTTAGTTATTTTACTTAGAAATTGCTGAATTATGTCCATTTCTGTTTTGCAGAGGAATCCCTGGTTATTAGATCCCTTGTTGTTACTGAAGGATCAATATGTGTGTGCATTGAGAACCTACATCAGTTTGGTTGCTTTCCTGATGATTCACATCCTCCATATTTTTCTCTCGATGAATGCTGCTCTATCAACAGTATTAAGGAAGTGGTAAGTTGTGTTTGATTTCTAAGATTTCCAATCTATCTTGGTTACTTTGCATTGCAGCAATATTCTTTCCATAAAATAGTTTGCTCTGATAGTTCCCTTGCCCAAAAAGGGGATATCTGTTTTATTCTTGTCTACTGTGGAATATGCATAAGTGTGGCTCTGTGTATTCTCGCACACAGGTTTGACCCTTGTCTCTAAACTTGTATTTTTATTGTACGGAGTACTTATCATCGTTCTTACTCCGTATTTCTGAAGGGAATCCCCTCTTATTTTACTGAGTTGTGATGTAGTACGAGCTAAATATATTGCTTCATTATAATAAAAGGGTTGATATCATTTTGTTGACATTTCTAAATTTTCCTACTGCATTTCCTATACTTAGGTTGTGGATCAGCGCGACAAGGAATGCTTGACATTAATTTTGCACAAACACATAAACGAAGGAAGATTTCACAGCAGCACTGGAAATTCGCAGAACAAGCAAGCAGATGAAAATTACACAGTACATACATGGAAACTGAAGTGGTTTTCTGAAGAAACTCTTTTGAAGTTCATTTCTGTACTTAAGGCTCTTTACTCTGGAGCAGTTTCTTCGCCGTTACCTGTAAAGTGTATATCCTGATGTGTTAGTTCTTGTAGTCATGTAGTGATTTCATTCATTTGTTTGGGCGTTGTATTTAGCTGTTAATCTGTACAGTTTGTCCATTAGTTCTCTAGGTTGCGCTTCCTTTATTCGTTTGATTTATCAAAAAGTTCCTCATCTTAAAGCTGTACAGAATAGAGGTAAACTGAGTGAATGAGTGTAAATGCAATTTTGGCAATAAACTGTTTCGAACAATTTGTTCCGCGTCATGGGTGGTAAAGTACTGTAGTTTTTTTTTTTTTGCGGGGGAAGTACTGGATTGCTCAGCCAAACTTGCTAATAACACACTACTGCGGAATGGTTATTCGGGATCTACAAGAGATGCTCTAATAATATCTACTCCCTCCGTTCCTAAATATAGCTACTCCCTCCGTTCTTAAATATAAGGCTTTTTTAGATATTTCAATATGGACTACATACAGAGCCTTTTTTATGTGAGCCAAAACCTTGGTTTTGAAAAACTTATTTGGATAATATTGGTGGTTTAGTTGGCTCACACGAAAAAATTGGTTGGAGTACCTACTATTGATTTGGATTTTTTTTTTTTGGCTTTTTTTACCACTACTTTGGGAGATACTGGTAGCTCGGTTGGCCAACTAGCGTGGCTTACTTTTTCTGTCACGTGTGCACTTAAAAGCGGGACCAACCCATCAGGAATTGTGTCAAACTGTCAACGGTGTCAAATGACGGATTAGAGCTAGCTCAATAGATTACAACAATAAGTGTTATTTTGTGCAACCCAAATAGTAGGCATTATATGAAAAATCAGCCTCAGTAGGTGGTGGTTTGTGCGAAAGTGTTTTTCTGCCCGCGAGCTCAAATGCATCGATGATGAACAGTAAAATAAAATAAAAGAGTAAAAAATCTGAAATTATTTGGCAACAAACATTGACAAATTGTCTATACATGTGCAGATTTCCATGATGAAAAAACATCCCTAATGTTCTAATAAAAATCCATGCTTCAAACTTCTTTTAAAAATAGTCTTTTTGGAGCATCATACCCTGAGCATGTAGACACTTCGTCAATGTTGGTTGTCAAAAAGTTTCTGATTCTTTTACTATTTACTTAAGAGTTTTATGTTCATGAGGGAGCATTTAAGCTTGCGACCGTGGTTTGTTAATTTTCCCTTTTTGTTGCTATTATAGTGATTCCTTTCCTTCTTTTCGGGGTTCAATAATTTAGCTATTTTTTAAAACACAATACAGACGCAGGCGCTCATATAAAGGCGCATACACTCGTCCCTATGAACACACACGCAGACGCTCGACGGGAACGTCTTCTCTCACTGAATGCGCATTGCGGAAATCTTGAACCCTGATGGACTGGGGATACCACTGTTCTCCTAACCATCCAACCACAGATTGGTTCGCAATAATTTATTAACAGTTAGTAGCTAATAATTTAGCTCTTAATTTGTAATAGTTTGTTCATTAGAGTACCTCTCTTGTTGCATGCTTACTTTCTTATTCTTTTGAGTTATCCGATTTATTTTCTTTATCTTTCTTCTGACATTTTCTTCATTTACGACTGTTTTTTCCATCTTATAGTTGTACAGAACAGAGGTGAGCGTAAAAAATGTTATGGCAGCCACCTATTTTAAAATTGGTTATGGGCCATGGGTGCTTCGCTTTCACTTCGGTTGCAAGGAGATGCCTACTAAAGAGTAAGACTGGTTAGAATGAAAAGTATCATATATTTACTAGCCTAATGCATACGATACTATAGTGTATGATAGTATCGCCATAGTGTATAGTATCTTACTTGGTATTATGGTGACCTCATTTATTATCATGCATAACACACACTATTATACTCCCTCCGTTCCTAAATATTTGTCTTTCTACAGATTTCAACAAGTGACTACATACGGAGCAAAATGAGTGAATCTACACTCTAAAATATGTCTATATACATCCGTATGTGATAGTCCATTTGAAATCTCTAAAAAGACAAATATTTAGGAACGGAGGGAGTATCATTTAATACGAGTATCATATCATGACATTCAATTCTCCTTTTCTTATTTAATTGTGTGTTACCTCAACAAAAATGCCTAATTGACATACATGATACTATCTATGATACTCCCACTGAAATCAGCCTAATGACACACTTAGGAATTAAAACTTATATACTGGCGTAGCATCACATGGTTGGAAATCACAAAGTGATATTGAGGGGGATTAGTGGGGAAATAACACGTACACATGCAATGATAGATCGGTAAGAGTATCTATAGTCGGATTGGGCAAATCCGCCCCTCTAAACGTCCGCGGATGCGATCCCGGACATCATTGGACGACTTCTCAAATGCACTCCCTTGCAACCACCTCCCTTACTTTCAAATCCTCAAATTAATGCAAACACATGCAGGTCGATCATACGCATAAATAACATTTGTTCTTAATGAAAAATACAGTTCAAACATAAAGAAAATCGAGCGCATAATTCAGACATTAATTTTCTTGGCTTCCATTGTGGGTCCACATATGCTCCTCAAGATTGTCGAGTAGTTGCACATGCATGTTTTGATCTCAAAGATTCTGATGCATTTCCAAAAAGTTCACATTATGCTCAACATCTTGTTCTGGGAGGCGGACTTGTACTCCGGGCTTCTCAAAATCATGCGTTCGGGCTACCCCTTCACCCTCATCCTCGACAATCATGTGGTGCAAAATGACACAACATGTCATCAGCTGCCACTGCCACCATGTCTTCAATTCCCACATCATTGCAACTCACAAATAATACGCCAATGAGCTTGGGGCACTACGAATGCTCTCTCCACATCCTTCATAGCTCCTTCTTGCATTGTTGCAAAGTAGCATTATTTTTTTCCATGGGGATCGTATATGGTCTTGACAAACACCGCCCACTGAGGATAGATATCATCGGCAAGGTAGTACCCTATGTTATAGTTGTGTCCGTTGACGATGTAGTTGCACGACGGAGCATCCACATCACAAAGTCTCTTGGACAGCAGAGATCGTTGGAGCAAATTAATGCCGTTGTGAGAACCAGATATGACAAAGAAAGCATACCAAATCCACAAGTCCCTTGATGCCACTACTCCTAGTATGATGGTGGCCTCTTTGGTGTGACCTTGGTACATCCCGCACAAACCTTTGAGACAGCCTTTCATTGCCAACATGCAACCAACTGAACCAAACATACCTGGAAAACCTATTGCAGCTCCAATTGCCATCAACCTCTTCGTGTCTTTGACAATTGGTTCTTCTCATGTACTCTGCTCCAAACACCTTTACCAAGTCTCGGGCAAAATTGAGAGTGCATCAAGACATGTGCTCTCCCCCATCTGAACGATCTCACCAACGACATTTGTGGCAGTACCTAATGCAAGCATCCTCAGAGCAGCCGTGCATTTCTGTAAAGGAGAGAATGCTAGTTGTCCATAACAATCCTTTCTGAGAGTGAAGTAGGGACCATGTGCCTCCACGCCCTCTATCACGCGCAAGAACAAGGGTTTGTTCATCCCGAAGCGACGCTGAAAACCCCCCTCATGAAACTTTTGTTTGGGTTGAAAGTAGTCCTTGTAAAATAGCCGTGCGCCAACGATCCTATCCCGGTGTATAATTCTCCTCCCTTTGAGTGAACCCTTGAAGTTTAGAATATGCTCCACTTCCTTCTCCATTTCATCATCATCATGCACTCTTCATCCGACGAATCGACAACTCTTGTTGGATGACTCATTGTTCTCAAACTCCTCATCCAGCTAATTCATCGTTTTACCTACAAAAGAATTAAAAAACAGCTTGGACATTTTGTTGAACACTTAGAGGGCAATGTGTATGACTGGAGGAGTAGGACGTACCACGGTGGCGTCCAGGGCGCCGACTGTGTCAGGGGCGGCAAGGTCGGGCCGTATAGGGGGGATTCGAGGGGTTCAGTTGTAGATGCTCTAAGTATGGCTCGCAAGCATAGGATTTTTGCCTATTAAAACAGGACCAAGAAAATGTAATGCAGTTCTAAAATTTTCCAGATCCATTCCCTAAAAATTCTAACATAGTACTGTACTAGCTTAATACTACTACCAGGGCACTGCTCCTTCGAACTTCCATGATCCGACGCACAAAAGGAAAATTAACTACCGTCAAACCATACAAGCATTTCATATTCACTCGAGTTATATGATGTGGCTAATTTTCTCTCTCACGCCTTTTCTGTCGCTACTTTGTTACTGCTCTCTGAATAGAATTCATCCTGTTCACCTCCACCGGCGCCTGCGTTCACCTTTGCCAGCATGTGAAGCCGGGACGGGACCGGCGGTAAGCCGACGTCGGCGACTCCTTCAAGCTGCTGCACGACGAGCCCCATGGTCGGCCGGTCAGCCTCCTCGTCCTGGATGCACCAGCAGGCGATCCTGCAGAGCCTCTCCATCTCCTTCACATCGGCCTCCTTGGCCAGCCTCTCATCGAGCAGCCCGACCACGTCGCCCTCATGCAGGCTCACCGCGGCGTGCACCGGGAAGTACATCCCGTAGCCTCCCTTCTCCGACGGGGAGTTGTTGCGCCGGCCGGAGACGAGCTCAAACAGCACGAGGCCGAAGCTGTACACGTCCGCCTTGGCGGTGACCGGCGAGCCGGCGAGCCACTCCGGCGCGAGGTACCCGAGCGTGCCGCGCATCGTGGTCAGCACGCGGCTGAAGTCGTGGCCCACGAGCTTGGCCATGCCGAAGTCCGCGAGCTTGGCGCCCAGCTCGTCGTCGAGGAGGATGTTCTCCGGCTTGATGTCGCAGTGTATGATGCACTCGCGGCACTTCTCGTGGAGGTACGCCAGGCCCCTGGCCATGCCCAGCGCGACGCCGTACCTCTGGCCCCAGCTCAACACCTTCGCCGCCGAGCCGCCGCTCCCGCTCTTGAACAGGTACGAGTCCAGCGAGCCGTTGGCCATGTAGTCGTACACGAGCGCCCTCTTGTTCCCCTCGGAGCAGAAGCCCCGGAGGCGGACGAGGTTGACGTGCTGGATCACGCCCAGGGTGACCACCTCGGCTCGGAACTGCTTCTCGCCCTGCCGGAGCCCGTCCAGCTTCTTCACGGCCACCGGCGTCGCGTCCGGGAGTACGCCCTTGTACACCGTGCCGAAGCTCCCGCCACCGAGCTTCTCTGAGAAGTTCCTCGTGGCGGTCCTCATGGCCAGGTAGTCGAACAGCAGCAGCGAGCCCTGCCCCTGCACCGCCGTCACCTTCCCCTTCCCCCGCCGCCTCCGCAGCATCACCGCCGCCGCCACCCCAATCACGAGGCTTGCCAGGAGCACCACCACGGCCGCAACTACGCTCCCGAGGATCACCATCGATTTCTTCCAGGAATGCCCCGGTGACGATGACGACGCTGCCACCTCCGAGCGCGCGAGGCGGAGGTGAAGAAGAACTCCGGCGAGGCCAGGATCGCCACCTTGGTCAGTCGAGAGGGCCCTCAAGTTAACGAGCTCGCCCTTCCACATGGAGCACTTTGTTCCATCGTACACGTACGCGGTGCAGGAGCAATCTTTCAAGCAAGTGCGCTCGCAGTCCCTGTCACCCCTAACTCCGGCGGCCTCCGACGAGCCATTCGGGAGCTGCACGGGGTTCGGCAGCTGCATGAACCTGTCTTTGGTACAGTCCAGTAAGGTCCGCCTCTCGCACCCGGAGGCGGTGTTCCTCAGCTTCCACTCTTGCTCCGACCGCGGCGCGAAGCCGGCGGGGCACTGGCATGCGGGGCTGGTGGTGTTGCTGCACAACCCGAAGGGGCCGCACGAACCGTGGACGTCGCAGGCGTCGTGCGGCTCCGAGCAGAAGAGGATCCACTTCCCGGCCATGTCGCTCCACTGGTGCCGCCGCATCTGCCCGTTGACGTCAAGCATGAAGTTGCCGGCGCCCATCATCGGGATCCGGTCGTGGTAGCTGAAGAAGTTAACAGTGCCGTTGCGCGCGTAGGGGAACCCGGCGAAGTAGCCCGACCGCATCTCCGGCACGTTCACGAAGATCTCGCCGTCCCACAGGCCGGTCGTCCAGTACTGGCGGTGCTCGCCGCCGCCGGCGTCGGAAAACAGGTCGAACTTGGGCTGCCCGCGCGCGTCGATCTCCATCGTGAACGCGCCGGGCGCCGGGTTCTCGGCGTCCGACCACGAAGTGAGGAAGCTGTGGACGCCGGCGCCCCTGTTGTAGCCGAGCCTGGCCCCGGGGAGCCAGGTGTCGGTGGGGTGGTCGAAGCTCTGCCACACCAGGTAGGCAGACGACGACGTCGCGTTGCTCCGCCTCACCACGAGGTTGCCGTCGTCCTGGAGCGTGGCGACGGTGGTGCTCAGGGGCGACCGGGAGGACGCGTTGGACGACCACAGCAAGGTGTCCGACGGCGTCGTGAGGAGAAGCAGCTCGCCGTGGATGCTGAGCATGAAGCGGGAGGTCGACGGCTTGACAACCGGGTGCTCTCGGTTCGCCACCCAGACGACCGTTTGCTTGGAGATCTTCTTGTACCAGATGCCGACGTAGTGCTTGCCGGAGTTGCCGAGGGAGAAGAAGCCGAGCTCGAACTCGCCGCCCTTGGACACCAGTGTCTCGTTCCATGGGAGTGCTTGGCCTAGAGCGAGGGTGTCGATGGCAGTCGTAGGGAGCTGTAGGCTGGAGAAGAGCAGGAGGAGCAAGGGGATGAGCATGGTGGCATGCAAATTGGTGGATTTTGCTACGATCTGCGTATGATTGGTTTGTCTGCACTCTCCTTGTTCCGATAAATGAGTAGCCGAGCCTGGGTTTAACAAGGCGAGCTGAAATAATTTAGCCCTCGTTTCATTTTTGCAACAAAAATCTATGAGTTGATTGTTTTTTTTGAATGCTTAAGGATCATGCTGACTGAAAGTCTGAAAGCAACATACTCCCTCCGTCCCATAATATAAGAACGTTTTTTACACTAGTATAATACCAAAAAATGTTCTTATATTATGGGACGGAGGGAGTACGTTTCAGTCCATTCTATCCGAACCGTTGGATGTCAATCCCACAAGCCGGTGGCTACCACCCCTCCTTGCCCGAGCCACCGCCCCGGTTATACCCCTATGCCGACCATGATCTTACTCCCCTCCCCATCCCACCAATAATACTACATCTACGAAGAGCCTGACGAAAGCTTACGTAGACTTCCTAACTAAACCTCTGCCCCTGATTTTCATGGGGTGGACCCCTTCCTCCCCGCATCCCTCCAACCCCAACACTCCACGTTTCCTTTTACGTAAAAGTTTTAAGTAACCTTACGTGAGTCTAGCAAAGCCCTCCCCCCTCCCCCACCCCCTCCCTCAAATCGCACCCGCCATCAAACGGCTATAACTTTTCCGTCGTTGCCGTCTCCCATTCAAGCTCGCTCTAGGGAGGCCTCACCGGAAGAAATCGACTAATCCTAGTTGCATTTTTAGGCAACTGATAAACAACAAATCCAAAAACTTCCAGTTACAAAGAAGACTCTAAAAATGTGTACCCATGTGAGTCCACTAATCCTCTTATCGTATGGACTAAAGAATAAATGAGTCCATAAGACGACTCCCACATGAGGCATTCTCCTCCTTCCTCCTCTCCCACGGCCTCACACGCAAATGTTTCCCCGCCTCTTGTCGACGTCGTCGACGATCTGCCTCGTTTCATGCGGCCTAAGGGCCATGGACGCGCGGTCGATCCCGACCCTTGCCGACGGAGGGCTCCTACTCTGTTTTTAGGGTTTATGCGCTGTTCAGGAAGACGAGGCGGCAGTGACTCCTTAATATGGAATAAGGTACTCCCCGTTTAGCCCACGTCCTGGTGGTGCGTCTATCATCATCGGAGGGCGTGTAGAGATGTGTCTCTAGAGGATCTCCTAAGTTTCGATCGTTGTTTGTCTTCGGTGGATCTGCTTGGATCCAGTCCGCATTCGTGTATCTACAAGATGGATCATTCCGATCAACGTTTCTCTTAGTCGATGACGTTGTTGTTCAGATGCGTTGGTCCTTAGGTGCCTTAGCACGACGATTTCCTGATTGTCTACTACAACAAGGTTTGCCCGGCTCCGGTGAGGGAGTGGCGATGATGGCGG
The DNA here is from genome assembly GCF_018294505.1 of Triticum aestivum. Lineage (NCBI taxonomy): Eukaryota > Viridiplantae > Streptophyta > Magnoliopsida > Poales > Poaceae > Triticum > Triticum aestivum. Next base: position 404,025,875 of record NC_057805.1, read on the forward strand.
TGCGCCATAGGCTCGCTCCAGTGCTTGTAGTCGTTGTTAGGTGTGCTGGAATTTTGGGCCTAGCCCAATAGCAGTTTCAGAAACTCCTAATAAATCCTAGAGGCCCACGCAGCCCATTCATGCAAGGCAAGAGGTGGAACTAAAGTTTAGTCCCACATTGCTAGTTTAGAGGGAGTTGGACCTTTTTATAAGGGAGGCTCTTTCTCCACATGTATGAGGGTGAGAACAAGAGGGACATCCACGCGCGCCTCGCCGCGCCACGCCTCGCCTCGCCACGACGCGACGCGCCACACCGCGGGTTGCGGGAATGAGCCGAGCCGATGTCTAAATTTTTGCCACGCACGACGGGTATACGAAAGGTCACGCGGGAGCTGAAACGTTTTTCTGTAGTGGACACTGAATCCGAACGGCTCGCAGCTTCGGCTGAAGTCTGTTCGCTTCATCTCCCTCTATTGCTTCACCTCCGTCGCAGCCTGTTCGCCTCCTTCTCCTGTGCCTATATAAGAGAGGTCGCTCCTCTCCAGAGAGACGCACCAGAAGATCCTCTTCCTCTCGCCACAAAGTTCCTGAGCACTGAGCTGCTGCTACGATCTTCCCCATCCCGGCTTGCGGCGTGCACCGCAGGTCGGGACAGTAGGCCTTCGAAACCGCATCTTTTGAGTCATGTACGTGAGAAGGGTGATAAGGTTTTTGGGGAGCGCTCAGCGTGACTACTGATTTATTCGTCACGGACGCCCCGGACTCCGACGACTACTTCCTCGATGACGACTTCTTCCCCGACGTCAACAACCTCCTCGACGACATGGCTGGCGAGGACACCGACCCCAAGACCGGTGCATCTGCTCCCGTTCCGTACGTTCTCATACTCTTCCTGTTAGAGGTTCTGTCACAACTTCTTGCTCTAGTGTTTGTTCTAGATGTGTTCAGTTCTAGTTCATATATGCAGATGCAGTTTACCTTCTCTTTGTCAAATCGTATGACTTGTTTTATCATTGCTATACTAGTCGTGCTTTATGTAGTATTTCTGTTAATAAAATCATTCGGTAAATTGCTCATATCTCCAACAATCCAAAAACCTTATTATAGGCAATTTACCCCGAGTGGTTTTGCTGCTTCCATGAGACCTCCTATGTTTGAGGGTATCCACTATAAGAGGTGGCGCGTGAGAGCAGTCTTATGGTTTCAAACCATGAGTTGCTATGACGCCACTCTTGGCAAACCTGAAGGAGAGCTTGATGCTCAACACACACAAGGTTTTCAGAAAATGGATACTTTGTTTAAGGCTGCTCTCTTGAGTGTTCTTGGTGAGAACATAGTTGATGCTTATGCGTCAATTGATAATGGAAAAGATATGTGGGATGCACTCGAGGCCAAGTTTGGGGTCTCGGATGCTGGCACTGAGCTGTACATCATGGAGCAATTCTATGATTAGAGGATGACTGAAGAGCGCTCCATGGTTGAGCAAGCTCATGAGATACAGTCATTTGCTAGAGAACTTGAGCACTTCAGTTGTATGCTACCGGACAAGTTTGTTGCCAGAGGTATCATCACTAAGCTTCCTCCTTCGTGGAGAAACTTTGCTACCTTACTGAAACATAAGAGACAGGAGTTTTCTGTCCCGGATCTCATTGACACTCTTGATGTGGAAGAAAAGGCGAGAGCAAAGGACACACGTGCTCGAGGTATTGAGGGAGGATCTAGTGCCAATGTGGTACAGAAGCAGAACTTCCAGCCCCACAAGTTCAAGAACAAAGGAAAGTTTGATGGTAAAGCAAAGATTGATGGGAAGAACAAGGCTGTCCAGCACAAGAACTTCAAGAAGAAGAATGACAAGAAGAAAGGTGTCTGTCATGTGTGTGGGGATCCTGATCATTGGGCTCCTAGTTGCCCTAATCGCTATGACAAGCGTCATCCTGGGAAAGGCGGCAAGACCGCTAATGTTGTCATTGGAGACACTGACATGAAGGATGTTGGGTGGTATATTTCCCACTATTCTTTCAGTATGTCATTCTCCTGATTGGTTGATTGACACGGGTGCTAATGTGCATGTATGCGGTGATATTTCCATGTTCTTGTCTTATCAGACCGCAGGGACTTCAACCGTGCTAATGGGCAACGGTTCAAGTGCTTCTGTTCGTGGTGTTGGCACGGTCGATCTGAAGTTTATTTCGGGGAAGATCGTGCGGCTGAAGAACATGCATTATGTCCCCTCCGTCAATAAAAATCTTGTTAGCGGATCTCTTCTGTGTAGAGATGGCTACAAGCTTGTCTTTGAGTCGAATAAATTTGTAATATCCAAGTATGGAACCTTTGTTGGTAAAGGCTATGAGTCAGGAGGCCTGTTTCGTTTATCCTTATCAGACGTTTGCAATAAAGTTGTTAATCATATTTGCAACAATAGTGAATCAAATGTGTGGCATTCACGTCTTTGTCATGTTAACTTTGGTTGCATGTCGCGACTAGCGAAGTTGAACTTAATCCCTAGTTTCACCACTGTCAAGGGATCCAAGTGTCAAGTGTGTGTGCAAGCTAAGCAACCTCGTAAGTCTCATGTGACTGTGGAAACGAGAAATCTTGCACCACTAGAACTCATACATTCAGATCTATGTGAAATGAATGGTGTTTTGACAAAAGGTGGAAAGAAATATTTCATGACGTTAATTGACGACTCCACTAGATACTGCCGTGTGTATCTTCTGAAATCTAAGGATGGGGCTTTGAACTTTTTCAAGATCTATAAAGCTGAAGTGGAAAACCAACTTGATCGAAAAAGCAAGAGGCTTAGGTCCGGCCGTGGTGGAGAGTATTTTTCCAATGAATTTGATGCTTTTTGTGCGGAACATGGTATAATCCATGAGAGGACGCCTCCCTATTCACCTCAGTCTAATGGGGTGGCCGAAAGAAAGAACCGTACTCTAACAGATTTGGTTAACGCCATGTTAGACACATCGGGTCTCTCCAAGGCATGGTGGGGGGAGGCGATATTGACTGCATGTCATGTCCTAAACCGAGTTCCCACAAAGAATAAAGAGATAACTCCATTCGAGGAATGGGAGAAGAAAAGATTAAAACTCTCTTATCTACGAACCTGCGGTTGTTTGGCGAAAGTCAATCTGCCAATTCCAAAGAAGCACAAGCTTGGACCAAAGACCGTGGATTGTGTTTTCCTGGGATATGCTTTTCATAGCATTGGTTATAGATTCTTGGTTGTAAAATCTGAGGTACCTGACATGCATGTCGGTACGATCATGGAGTCGAATGATGCGACTTTCTTTGAAGATATCTTTCCCATGAAGGATATGACTACCTCATCTAATCAGGAAATGCCTAGTTCATCGAATCAGGAACCAGTTACAATTATCGAACCTGCCATTTCGAGGGAACACTTTGAAAGTCCTGTGGAGGAGAACAATGAAGTTCCTACTAGGAGCAAGAGACAGAGGACTGCAAAGTCCTTTGGTGATGATTTTCTTGTGTATCTCATAGATGACACTCCCAGTTCTATTTCAGAGGCCTATGCATCTGAAGATGCTGACTACTGGAAGGAAGCGGTTCGTAGCGAGATGGATTCCATCTTGGCGAATGAAACTTGGGAGATAACTGATCGTCCTTATGGGTGCAAACCTATAGGATGCAAATGGGTATTCAAGAAGAAGCTTAGGCCTGATGGTACTATTGAAAAGTACAAGGCTCGGCTCGTGGCTAAGGGTTATACCCAAAAGGAAGGTGAAGACTTCTTTGATACTTACTCACCTGTGGCTCGACTGACCACTATTCGAGTTCTACTTTCACTAGCTGCCTCACATGGTCTTCTCGTTCATCAAATGGATGTTAAGACTGCTTTCCTAAATGGAGAGTTGGACGAGGAAATTTATATGGAACAACCAGATGGGTTTGTACTAGATGGTCAGGAAGGAAAAGTGTGCAAGTTGCTGAAGTCTGTGTATGGACTCAAGCAAGCACCTAAACAGTGGCATGAGAAGTTTGAAAGAACTTTAACAGCTGCAGGCTTTGTTGTAAATGAAGCTGACAAATGTGTGTACTATCACCATGGTGGGGGCGAGGGAGTTATCATTTGCTTGTATGTTGATGACATACTAATTTTCGGAACAAATCTGAATGTTATTAAGGAGGTCAAGGATTTCCTATCTCGCTATTTTCAAATGAAGGATTTAGGAGTGGCTGATGTCATTCTGAACATCAAGTTGTTGAGAGACGATGATGGTGGGATTACATTGCTTCAATCTCACTATGTGGAAAAGATCTTGAGTCGCTTTGGCTATAGTGACTGCAAGCCCTCTCCAACACCATATGATGCGAGTGTGTTACTTCGAAAGAATCGAAGAATTGCTAGAGATCAATTGAAATATTCTCAGATTATTGGCTCGCTTATGTACTTAGCCAGTGCTACAAGACCTGACATCTCTTTTGCTGTTAGCAAACTGAGTCGGTTTGTCTCAAAACCAGGAGATGTGCATTGGAAAGCTCTAGAGAGAGTTTTGTGTTATTTGAAAGGAACAGCGAATTATGGAATTCACTACACTGGGCACCCAAAGGTGCTTGAAGGGTATAGTGACTCAAACTGGATCTCAGATGCTGATGAGATAAAGGCCATGAGCGGATATGTATTCACTCATGGAGGTGGCGCTGTTTCTTGGAAGTCTTGCAAGCAGACCATCTTAACGAGGTCAACAATGGAAGCAGAACTCACAGCACTAGATACAGCTACGGTCGAAGCAGATTGGCTTCGTCGGCTCTTGAATGACTTGCCGGTTGTTGAGAAACCTGTACCGGGTATCCTTATGAACTGCGACAATCAAACTGTGATCACGAAAGTGAGCAGCTCAAAGGATAACATGAAGTCATCAAGACACGTTCAGAGAAGGTTAAAGTCTGTCAGGAAAATGAGAAACTCTGGAGTTATTGCATTGGATTATATCCAAACGTCTAAAAATCTGGCAGATCCTTTTACTAAGGGTCTATCACGTAATGTGATAGATAATGCATCGAGGGAGATGGGTATGAGACCCACAATATGAGTTGTTCACAGTGGTAACCTATTCTTTGTGATCAGAGATCCCGTGAATTAGATGTGGAAGACAAGTTGTTGGCCAACTGAGAGGAGAGTATCCTTACTATTAACAATACCACTCCATGAAGATGCAATACTCTCCTAAAACTGCATGGTAGGTTGATGTATATCTTAATGTGTTCTAAGTGGCTCATTTAAGCAGAGATGTTGTCCTGCAGAACACCTTTTGAAGAACACACCTATATGAGTCTGATTGTCAAACGTCGCAATCTATGAGAGTAGGGTTCTCTCTAGTAAACTCATGAAAGGTCTCGAAGTATGACACATAAGCTCCACCCGCGGGGAAGACCCACGGTAGCCACGTATCGATCATGGCTTTATGTGAAGCTAGATTCGCAGAAAACTTGCAGTTCAAGGCCCAGTCCACTGTTCAAGTTGCTTACTAGTGTAGCATAGAGTTCTAGGTGGAAGTTCAACTTAACAGTCTCCACTGCAATACCGGTATATAAAATAGTGTTTTGGAACCAAAGGCAAATTTTGTGTGCCTCTGGGATCTGGTGGGGGATTGCTGGAATTTTGTCTATTTTGGGCCTAGCCAAATAGCAGTTTCAGAAATTCCTAATAAATCCTAGAGGCCCACGCAGCCCATTCGTGCAAGGCAAGAGGTGGAACTAAAGTTTAGTCCCACATTGCTAGTTTAGAGGGAGTTGGACCTCTTTATAAGGGAGGCTCTTTCTCCACATGTATGAGGGTGAGAACAAGAGGGACATCCACGCGCGCTCCTCCTGCACCGCCCGCCTCGCCTCGTCACGACGCGCCGCGCCGCGACGCACCGCGGGTTGCGTGAATGAGCTGAGCCGATGTTTAAATTTTTGCCACGCACGACGGGTATACCAAAGGTCACGCGGGAGCTGAAACGTTTTTCTGTAGTGGACACTGAATCCGAATTGCTCGCCTCTTCGGCTGAAGTCTGTCCGCTTCGTCTCCCTCTATTGCTTCACCTCCATTGCAGCCTGTTCGCCTCCTTCTCCTGTGCCTATATAAGAGAGGTCGCTCCTCTCGAGAGAGACGCACCAGAAGATCCTCTTCCTCTCACCACAAATTTCCTGAGCACTGAGCTGCTGCTACGATCTTCCCCATCCCGGCTTGCGGCGTGCACCGCAGGTCGGGACAGTAGGCCTCTGAAACCGCACCTTTTGAGTCCTGTACGGGAGAAGGGTGATAAGGTTTTTGGGGAGCGCTCAGCGCGACTACTGACTTCTTCGTCACGGACGCCCCAGACTCCGACGACTACTTCCCCGACGACGACTTCTTCCCCGACGTCGACAACCTCCTCGACGACATGGCTGGCGAGGACACCGACCCCAAGACCGGTGCATCTGCTCCCGTTCCGTACGTTCTCATACTCTTTCTGTTAGAGGTTCTGTCACAACTTCTTGCTCTAGTGTCTGTTCTAGATGTGTTCGGTTCTAGTTCGTATATGCAGATGCAGTTTACCTTCTCTTTGTCAAATTGCATGACTTGTTTTATCACTGCTATACTAGTCGTGCTTTATGTAGTATTTCTGTTAATAAAATCATTCGGTAAATGCTCATATCTCCAACAAGGTGATCTATGGACATGGATGCGATTTTTATTATTTTTGTGTTCTATGTACTTCCACGATGCTTGATTAATAGGCAGTCCCACGGCATCATTCACATGGTAGTCCCGTGCACCCCTTCAGTGCGGCTTCTTCGCTTGGCTCGCACTTAAGGACCGATGCTGGACATCAGATAGACTAGCTAGACGGGGACTACCGCACCAGGATGCGTGCCTGCTGTGTGACCAACACGAGGAGACCATGGACCATCTGATGGTGACTTGCATTTTTGCGAGGGAAGTATGGCACTGGATTAGTATGGATACATGTAGACCGAAGTTTGAACCGCTGGACGACGAGACCTTGGTCGCGTGGTGCATGAGGCAGGATCTCAGAAGTGAGCACCGGAAATCTACACGGGGAAAATGCCTTCTGGGCATGTGGATGTTATGGAAGCATCAGAACGGCATCGTGTTCAATGGGGCATCTCCGTCCATCGCTCGGATCACGCAGCGGCTAAGCGAGGAGGGCAGGATATGGAAGAAGGCGGTCCTAATCAAGGGGAGCGACGAGGGTTTTGCAGTGGAGGACGCAGTGCGGATAGATAGTGAGTAGTTAGCCCTAGTATCTACGGTGGCCGGCGCCGGACACCCCCGGTGTAAATATTTTGTACTCTGTGGACTTTGGAAGTCTTCCCCACCCTTCTCTAATGAATGATACACACACTTGTGCGTATTTGAAAAAAAGTAGATCAAAAGTTTTCTCGCAAAAGAAAGAGAATAGACAAGTCCCGCAAAAATATTGGGACCATATTGCGCACTAGCGTGTGTACATTTGTATTAAATTGATATGAAATATTGAAATGGTAGAACAATACATTTGCTTAAATCAGTTGAGACATCATGACTGCACAAAACTTATCATGATTTGAACATTTGTGAATAGTCATGCCAGAACACTCGGTGGACAGAAAGTTTTGAACGTCCATTGTATTTTTCTGAGTCTTTTTGCCCAAATTATTTTCGGTGGTGCCTCACTTTCGTTTGGCAGTGTATCAGACATGGTAAAACGAAAAATGTCATGAAAAAATAAACATGCTATGCTAAAATGAACTATTTAGTGCTTCCGAAAAGTATCACGTCTTGCCATTTTGGAGAAAAGTAAGACCTTTTGGGAAGAGAGCAAATCAGCAAGTAATGTCACATTCGAACTTAATAGCGCCGAAAACAACAGCGAGACCAGGCGCCAATCTTCTGTGGCACGGGTCATTTCCTGTCCTTTGTGTTTCATTTTTTCATCATTTTATAAGTTGGCCTCAGGATTTTCACTCATTTGCCAGCAGTGACCTGCAAGCAGCATTGCTTACTTAGCATATAATTTACGTGTTTCATCACTCACTGGCCAGTTGGTTTGATGTCGCAAGCGGCGAGAGATGAAGCAATCATGCAAGTAGGCAAGTACGTACGTGCTGGCATTTTCTTCCACACGCAGCATCAAGGCGTTATCCTTTGGAGGCCGGCATTTTCATCCACCCGCATTCAATTATTCATCAACCAAAAAGGCCAATGGAAATCAGTGCGCGCGAGTACTCCGTCCCGCTTGAGATAATGGAAACGTGCCCCCGTTACAAACAGGCGATGATCAGGTACTGGCACAGCCGTACAGTACAATTTTATTCAGCGAACAGCACCCTGAGTTCCTGATGGATGGCATCCCACAGTAATTCTTGCTAGCTGAAAAATATCGCCAAAGACCGACAAGTACTCTTGGACGGATGCATGTCATCAGTGATGAAATCGATCAGCCGAGCATGGACATGTGACAGCCCAAAGACTCGGTAAACGGAGTTAATGGATGCGACGTACCCCATTAACTCGGGTAACATGTGACAGCCCACGGATCAGGATTGAAACAGGGATGAGCATGAGCAGCGGAGACGCCAACGAATGGAGGATGCGGCCGCGACGACGATTCAGAGAAGTTTGCTGCGCTGATTTGGACGCTGCGCCCTTCTTCTGTTGGCAAGGGTTGAAATCGTCGCTTGATGCATGGTAGGAAAGGGCCGGATTTATTGCTGTTGGTTGGCCGTCGCGGTTGTGGTGTCGATTGCTGTCGAGCTGCCGTGCATGGCGATTCCAAGGGCGGAGACGTAAGCGTCCAGTCGTTCAATGATCTTCGGACCCCAAAATATCGGCCCTTCTTTCTTCCTCTGGGATAATTCGCTGTACGACGGCAACAGCCAGAGAAACTTTTTTTTTTGTTTTTGGCGTTTTTGGGCAGTGATAAAGTGAGAAACAAACCTGGGCACATTCTTGAGATTAACGAAGTCACCATAGGCGTCTCGTAGTCGACGGGAACGTCTCCTTCCACTGAGCACGCATCGCCGAAAAGTCTGGAATAAATTCAGAAAAATGCGAGCGGTAGGATTTGAACCCTGGTGATCTAAGGATATCACTGTCCTCCTAACCATCCAACCGCAGGTTGATTCGCAAATCAGGCCACATAACTGGTTGGCGTGGCACTTGTAAATTGCGTTTAAAGCATCTACAAGACTGCAACAAACACCCAAAAAATAGTCATCATGTAAGAAAAAACTGTCATTTGGGTCACAATTTGGGCAAAAAAACGCCTTCTACAGGTGTCCTATAGTTGTGTGCAGGCACGGTGATGCGACAGCTGTGCACGCCCGGGGTGGCGGCGGCGGGTTTGACTGGACTGTTATGTGGCCGGGAAGGGATGTGGATTGCACGGGTTGCGGGCGGCCGACTCTACAAAGGTAGATTCAACCGGTGGAGAGCGCGCCCGTGGTGGTACACTCTTGTGCCGAGGCGCTCGGGCATCACCAGAAGGGTGGTGCAGGCTTACCTCCGCGGGCGTGTTGACTTTGTTCGGCGGCTAGATGGCAGCCCACGATGGATGGGGACAGACTCGTCATGGGGGCGCCATAGGCGGGAATGACCGGAGCGCTGGCTTTGGCCTCTCTCCGCTCTTCCGTCGTGGCGGGGTCTCTTGGGTCGGGGGAGGTGCTTGTGTCCCGTCCTGGTGGGTGGGGCCGGTGTGAGGTTTAATAGTGGATGCCAAGGCGGCGGTCCCGGATGGCAGGCTACTAGGGCAGATTTCGGTAGGCTCGGTGATGGCGGCGCTGGCTTTGCTTCTTGGCCATGTGGGCAACAAAGGAGTGTTGCGGCAGGTGGCCTTAGCTCTTATTCTTTCGGCGAAAGTACAACACCCAAATTTGGGTCGAGTGTCTTGGCCCTTGTAATGGTGTTGGCTTAGGTGCCTCATGGTGGTGCCGTTGAGTGTTCGAGCGAAAGCTTCATGCTTTTGGTGGGTATCACCTTCCTCATGAGGATGTCGTCATGGATCTCTCCCCTATGGCCCTATGTGAGGGATCCGGGTGAAAACCCTAGTCATGTAGGACTCGATCGCGGGGGCACACTACGTTGTGACCATCCTGGGGGACGTTGTCATGGAACTCAGGCGCCGGAGGTCAGAATGTGGCGGTGGATTCAGGTTACCATTTGCTCTCGTCTGCCAACTTCTTCATGTCGTTTTTATTTTATTTATTTTTTGGTTCGTTTTAGCATGTCTAGTTTTCTTTTGATCTGCTCTGTTTGAGGGCTTCCACACTGCCTTCTAGCATTCGGCCATGCACTCTTCCTATAGGTACGTTGTGCCAAAAAAAGCTGCTACAAGTGATGCGAATATAGATCGCCTCTATCTATTGCCGCAAAGCCATTTTGGTTGTCGGGCAAACCCAACCACCCACATTGAACATACAACCCTGCTATTGCCTCATCGCTTGCTGCCGCCGCTCTAGATTCTAAGAGCATCTCCAGCCGCGCCTCCAAAAGGCCCCCAGGGCGACTTTTTCGCGCCGGCGCCGAAAAAAACCACCAGTCGCGCCCCCAAGACGCCGAAATCCGCCGGCTTGGCCCGTTTTTGGGCCCGGCGATCCCAGGCCGAACCCAGCGCACTGGGGGTACTTGGGGGCTCCGGCGAAAGGGAAAAGAGCGTCCGAGCCACCACTGTCAAGTGAAAACGCATCTTTGCACGTCCAGATCCCCCCCCCCCCGCGCGCATGCCC
>NC_057805.1:404036864-404044380 GCF_018294505.1 Triticum aestivum
CCGCCTTGACGATCCCAGCGCCGACCACCCCCACCACTGCTAGATAGGCCATTCCCCCGCCGGAAAAGAGAGAGGGTTTCGCCGCGGCATCCTCCACCCCGTTCTTGGGCCAACTTTCCGGTGCTTCGGCCGCGCAGGGCGGGATACCGGCGCCGGCGGCCCTACCACGCCCGCCAGGTGTTCGGCGATTTGTCTGCTCGGCGATGGACTCGGACGACGAGGAGGCGCTCGCGGCGCTACTGGAGGAGGAAGCCGATGTCGACGCCCAGGACGAAGAGCATCTCATGGTCGTCGCAGCCCTGACCAGCTTGCTCGCGAGAAATGCAAAGCCGCGGCGAGGTGGCTCAGCAACGGGCCGGCTGAAGGCGAAGCAGAGGCATCGAATGGAAGGCTATTGCTTGCTCTACTCCAACTACTTCACCGACGCTCCACTTCACGGCGACAAAGTATTTTGGCGTCGTTGTCGGATGAGCCGAAAGCTCTTCCTCGGGATTGTGAATTCCATCCGGGGGTTCGACAGCTACTTCAAGTGCAAGAAGGATTGCACCAGCACACTTGGATTCACCTCACTAGAGAAGTGCACGACAGCTATGAGGATGCTTGCATATGGAGCTCCTGGTGATTCATTCGAAGACTATGGGCGCATGGCCAAGTCCACGACCATTGAGTGTTTCTACAAGTTCTGCAGAGCAGTTGTGGCAGTGTTTGGACCGCAATACTTGAGATCACCCAATGCTGAAGACACTGCTCGGGTCCTAGCACAGAATGTATCAAGAGGATTTCCTGGGATGCTTGGAAGCATCGACTGCATGCATTGGAAATGGAAAAATTGTCCATTTGCTTGGCAAGGGATGTACAAAGGCGCCAAGATGGTTGCAGTGTGGTACTTGAGGCAGTGGCCACACACGACCTCTGGATTTGGCACTCCTTCTTTGGTATGCAGGGAACTCACAATGACATCAGCGTATTGCAGTGCTCCCTTGTCTTTGCCAAGCTTGTTGAATGTCATTCTCCACCAGTGAACTTTGAGGTCAATGGGCGACGCTAAAACAAGGGATACTACCTAGCAGATGGTATCTATCCGAGATGGTCCGCATTTGGAAGACTATCTCAAACCCTGTGCCAGGAGGCAAGTACTCCCACTTTGCGAATGTTCAGGAGGCTTGCAGGAAGGATGTCGAGCGGGCATTTGGTGTGCTCCAATCTCGATTTGTTGTTGTCTGGTACCCTGCTCAAACCTAGTCAAAAGATCAAATGTGGGAGATCATGACTTGCTGTGTCATTTTGCACAACATGATCATTGAGAGCGAGCAGGAAGAGCCAGTGTTTGACACTGAACCATATTACAGGCAGGGTCCTCTTGCCCAAGTTGATCACCACCTACTGGCAACCTGGACTGCCTTCCTCATATGCGTCAGGAGATCCGAGACCCACTGGTGCATCAACAACTGCAGCAGGATCTGGTAGAGCACCTATGGAGGCTCAAGGGCAACACCTAGCTCGACATGTGATGAAATATGAGTTTTTATTTGTTAAACTATATAATTTGTATTAAACTATTTGTTGCTGAACTATTTGTGGAACTATTTGATTTCTATTAATTTTCTGTGATGAACTATGTGATAAAAAATAGCTTCTGTTGAATTTGCGCCGAAGCACGGCGAATATGGGCCGACATTAGTCAATTTGCACCGATAGCGGGCCAATTTTGCGCCTAAAGTGGGCAAATTTGTGCCAAAATTGGGCCGAAATCGGCGCCTGGGGGCGGCGGCTGGGAACCCAATTGCCCCCGCGCCGATTTTAGCTTCGATTCGCCCCGAGGCGGCGATATTTCAAGCCCCCTGGGGGCAAACAGCTGCAGATGCTCTAACCACAACCCCACTGACCACATGTAGCCACGCCACCAGTGTGTTGCCCATTCACGCCGGCGAATCCGGCCTCCCTCGAGTCGCAACCACCCCAAGCCTCCACAATAGTCATCATCATAGCCCCAATCCAGCCACCTCCGTTCTCCCTGCCGCCAGATCTATCCTTGCTGCCGCTAGATCCCTTGATTTCGGATGCCCGTTAGTCAAATCCGACCGCCCTCGAGGTTCTTTTTCGCTGAGGTCCTCTGTCATCACGAAGGCCACAGAGCTCCTTCGCCACCGCCATGGGAGATGTCCCAGTTGCTCAGCCCCAAGCCCCATACCATACCACGACATGAGGCTCAAGTCGTCTGTCCTCTACGTGACTGAGGTGTGCGACCCAAATACAGGGGAGAATGAGGTGCTCGACACCTTCAAATCTCTGAAGTTGGCGACGTGCGTGTACAACATGATGGTACTTCCAGGACCATGCAGTGCTCAATTTCCTCGAGGATGGTTTCCAAGCGCATTTCCTCCCCGTCGTTTGGATCGTCACCTGTGAAGAGGATAAGGTGCAACGCCGGGCCAAGTCACAATGCAAGTCCATGGCCAAAGATGAGCTCTATGTGGTGAAGTTCATTGAGCCAATCAAAACCTCCTTGCCTAGAACATTGCATTCTTCGAGGAAAAGGAGGCATGTCACAAGACATTATAGGATAAGGATCTCAAGAGGGACACCGAGGTCAATAAGGGGTGTGTGTGTGTGTGGAATAAATTGATAGATGTTTACAAATTGTATAATTGTTATAGATTGGGTTGTGTATTGAGTTTATTTTGCTTGATTGAAGTATGACTAAAAGGAGGTGTGAGATGATGCACATCTAAAGATACTCATACAAGTATTCAGTGAAGAGGTTGAAAGTGGGAATAGGCCCTTAGGTTATTTAGCTAAATGGTAAGAATAACATTTTGGAGAAACGGGAAGCAAGAAGGGGAAAGAAGTATCCCAAGGATAAATTCAAGAACAAATGGGATGCAATCAAAATAGAGTATGTTGTTTTCATGGAGTTGAAAAATGAAGCAGTTGGGCTTGGATGAAATGATGCAAAGTGAACAATTGGTTGCTCTAAAGAACGGTGGGTTGAAGGTAGAGTAGAATTTTTTTTCATTTGGCATGGTTTTTATATGACTGCACTACCTAACTTGTGCATTTATTTTCAGAGGTGTTAGGAGAAGACAAGGAAGAAATTAAATGCAATCATTTGAAGTTCAAACAACATGGTCCGAAGCACCCTGAAGATTTACACATCATATTTGACAAAGTACATGTCAAATGGGCTAGTGCTTCTTGTGTTGGAGTTTATCCTCTGATGAATCAAGTGATGATAATGTGGTTCCCTTAGAGAAACCGATGATCGATAGTGCTGAAATGAAGTTGGCATATTTGAAGAAACCAAAAGCAAACAAGAAGCGCAAGTAGCCCTCTAGTGCAAAGGAGGAGAAGGATGAGAAGTGTCCGTTCTATCGATTGTAGAAGCAGACTAGACCATAAAGGCGCATGTTGTCGCGCCCATGTATCTTAGCAAAGGAAGATACTTATACTTGGTAATGCTCTGATGGTTTAAATATCTTTTGTAAGATGTGATGATTTAAATACCTAAGATAATGTGTACAAATCAAATGGATTTATAGTGTAACATGAACACATCCATACACACATTTGCCAAATTGATTGGTCTGGTGAGGGGCATAGTATTGTTGGACATCAAAGCTTAGATAGGCGAGTGCACATGCTAAGTGCAAAACAACATGGTTTAGCAAGACACCTAAGAATCCAAAAAGTCTAGCATCTCTCTCCACATTAAAAAATCCAATAGTTTAGTATGTGTGATAGCATCAAATTCATCCTGTCTAACACAATGGAGAGATGAATGTCTGTGATACGTCCATTTTGCATCATGCCTTTATGTTCATATTTATTGCATTATGGGCTGTTATTACACAATATATCACAATACTTATGCCTATTCTCTCTTATTTTATAAGGTTTACATGAAGAGGGAGAATACCGGCAGCTGGAATTCTGTGCTGGAAAAGGAGCAAATATTAGAGACCTATTCTGCACAACTCCAAAAGTCCTGAAACTTCACGGAGTATAAAAAATATTGGGTGAAGAAAGAACCAGAGGGGGCCCACCAGCCAGCCACAAGGGTGGAGGGCGCGCCCTCCCCTGGGCGCGTCCCCCGACCTTGTGGGCCCTCTGGTAGGCCTGTCACGCCCATGATGCGGCTATATCTCCCACGTGTCGAGGCACGACTTAGAGGCATAACCGCATTGTGGTTTTGTCGCAAGAAGGGTCATCTTCACACAATCCCGTGTAATGAACAAGAATGGGATAACGAGAGTTGGCTTTCAATCGCCACTTCACACAATACATAAATTAATTCATACATCATCCAACATCCACACATAGACCGACTACAGTCAAATCCAAATGAAAATAAGATAACCCCAAATGCTAGATCCCCGATCGTCCCAACTAGGCTCCACTAACGATCATCCGGAAAAGAAACATAGTAACGACCACGTTCCTCGTCGAACTCCCACTTGAGCTCGGTTGCGTCATCTGCACTGGTATCGTCGACACCTGCAACTGTTTTGGTAGAATCTATGAGTCACGAGGACTCAGCAATCTCACACCCGCGAGATCAAGACTATTTAAGCTTATAGGAAAGGATGGTGTAAAGAGCTGCAGCAAGCACTAAGCATATATGGTGGCTACCATACGCAAAGAAGAGCGAGAAGAGAAGCAACGCAACGGTCACGAAGCTAGAAATGATCAAGAAGTGATCCTGAAACTACTTATGTTCATGCATAACTCAAACCGTGTTCACTTCCCGGACTCCACCGAAAAGAGACCATCACGGCTACACACAGTTGATGTATTTTAATTAAGTCAAGTGACAAGTTCTCTACAACCGGACATTAACAAATTCCCATCTTCCTCATAACCGCGGGCATGGCTTTCGAACGATAATACCCTGCAGGGATGTCCCAACTTAGCCCATTATAAGCTCTCACGGTCAACGAAGGATAAACCTTCTCCCGGGAAGACCCAATCAGTCTCAGAATCCCGGTTTACAAGACATTTCGACAATGGTAAAACAAGACCAGCAAAGCCGCCCGAATGTGCCGACAAATCCCGATAGGAGCTGCACATATCTCGTTCTCAGGGCACACCGGATGAGCAGTCCGTACAACTAAAACCAGGCCTCAAGTTTCCCCGAGGTGGCGCTGCAAAGGGCTCTAGTTTGGACCAGCACTCGGAGGAACACTGGCCCGGGGGTTTAAATAAAGATGACCCTCGGGCTCGCGAAAACCAAAGGGAAAAAGGCTTAGGTGGAAAATGGTAAAACCAAGGTTGGGCCTTGCTGGAGGAGTTTTATTCAAGGCGAACTGTCAAGGGGGTCCCATAAATCACCCAACCGCGTAAGGAAAGCAAACTCAAGGAACATAATACCGGTATGACGGAAACTAGGGCGGCAAGAGTGGAACAAAACACCAGGCATAAGGCCGAGCCTTCCACCCTTTACCAAATATATATATGCATTAATTTAATAAGAGATATTGTGATATTCCAAAAATATCCATGTTCCAACATGGAACCAACTTCAACTTCACCTGCAACTAGCAACGCTATAAGAAGGGCTGAGCAAAAGCGATAACTTAGCCAAACAACGGTTTGCTAGGAAAGGATGGTTAGAGGCTTGACATGGCAATATGGGAGGCATGATATAGCAAGTGCTAGGTAGCGCAGCATAGCAATAGAACGAACAACTAGCAAAACAAATATAGAAGTGATTTCGAGGGTATGGTCATCTTGCCTGCAAGGTTCTCAGAGTTGTCGAAAGTTTGATCCTCGTAAGCGTAGTCAACAGGTTCCTCGTTCACGAACTCGTCTCCCGGCTCTACCCACAGCAAGAACACAAGCAATGGACCCACAATCAATCACGGAAAATGCACAAGCAACATGATGCAATACATGCATGATATGCAAGATATGATATGCGATGCGCATGCGTGCTCCGGAAGAAAAAGGATGAACAAGGTAGTAACTTGGTAAACCAAGTATGCCACTGGAAAGATGAGATGATTTTGGTCGAAATCGATATAAAGATCACCGGAAACGGATGCACGGTTTGCAAATGACAAGCAAAACAAGAATGACACGATTCTGCGATTAACAGCAAGATAGCACTTAGAATACATCAAGTAACTATGCTACAGCACTCCAACATAGCAACAAAGCATATGGCAGTAATCTATAGGAGATGCCTGACAAATGATGAACACTAAGCTACGGCTAGATCACACAATAACAGGTTCAAACAAGCATGGAAAAAGTGCAAAAGATATCAGCTTCACAGACTTGGTGAAATTACTGGACATGGCAGAAACAGCATCGGGTAGCAATGTTCAGAGCAAGAAAAACACATGCTACAGGAACTTATCATATCAAAACAAGGCAGGACATGAATCTACTAAATGCATGGAACAACATTCCCTTACTGACCATGAGCCAAAAAGGATCAGAAGATATGATGGCACCCATGTAAACGTAGCAAGTTTCGTTAACAGGTTACAGACTTAGCAGAAAACAGAACATGGCACTAACAGAATTATGAAGGCCTCTTTGTGAGCTTAATTCACTCATCACAAAGCAATGCATGACAAAACAAGCATACCTACAACAATATGGCTTGTTTATGAAGCTATCCATGGCAAGAGCAAGTTCATAGCATGTATGAAGCAACTACAACAACCTTGGCAAAATTGAATATCATGTTAACAATCTGCCAGGAATATTTTATAGCAAACGTAGAGCAAGATTAAGACATGCTAGGGCACTCCATAATTGCAAACAGGGGCATGGATGGATGGAGCACAACTATATATACAAAAGATCCGTACTGAACATGTCCAAAAGAAGCATGGATCTCACTGTAGACACATGGATACATGGCAACAAAATAACAGCAGTAACAGACAGCAAAATCCTAAGTCCCTGAAAACAGAAACATCACGAAGCCTAGTTTGCATGCTTGTGCTAGTCACCACATAAATCACAAAAATACATGGCATACACTTTTGTAAATATGGCATGGCATAGATCAAAACACCTGTAGCGCTCATGCCCATAAGATGCACAATCAAATGTAGCAAAAATAACAAAACACCAAGTTCTGATAAGTAACAGCAGTAAACATCATATAGCGCTCCTGCACCAGAGATTTGGGCATCAATATGGACTCAAACGAACGTGGCACAATGGAATGAAATGAAGAGCATCTCGAGGCGAACATTTAGATATATCATGCAGGCAAAACGGAGTAGTATGCCATGAGATATGATGCGATGAACAGGAGCATATAATGTGAAAAACTTCGGGACTTGGAGGAAAAATCGGGTCAACCTTATCCCGATCCAGATCTGGCGTGCTCTACGAGGATTGTCGGAGTTGGCCGGGGTTGGAGAGGAGGCCGGAGGAAGGAGAGGGCGGCCGGCCGGAGGGAGAGGGAGGAGACGGCGGGCTCGGGGGCGCGGCGGAGACGGGCGACGACGCGGTGGGGACGGCGCCGGCACCGGCGGGGGCGGGCGGCAGCGGGGTG